>NW_027106803.1:370895-421295 GCF_000696795.3 Halyomorpha halys
GTTTTATATTCTTTTAAATATAGTATACATTTTTTTTTATTTATTTATTTAATTTATGTGTTATTTTATATAAACTGATTTACTACGATGACTATTATATGTGATTGGTTTGACTCCACATTACTATCTAATGATAAATTTGTTTAACGGATCGAATATGGATAGCGGATATGGGAGGTCTGAGAGAGTGAGATGCCTATTTTAGGGAAAATAGAATTGCCAAGTAAAGAAAGAAAAGAGAAGTAAAATGAATGAAATGGAATAAACCAAAATATTATTGTAGTTAGTACTGTATTCGGTATTTGTACTATTAGGATTTGTAGACTAGTATTGATTATAAGGGAAAGGGGGAAACAATTTTTTTTTTTGTTATAAATATATTATAGAGTTATAGAATATATTTTAATATGCTCTTTTTGTGTAAATAGTATATTTTGATGTATAAAGGGTTTTTAATATGTTTTATTTTATGTATAATTTCAATATTGCTAATTGTTATTTTAAAACAAAAAGCAAGCTAACCAGTTTTCTTTGTCTAAAAGAAATACGTTATTTTTTAAACAAGAAAGACGTCCTTCCAAAGTGTTCGTTGGGTTGTTTGTGTTAAATGGACTGAAGTTTTTCAACCTTTGTTGTTTCTATACAGTAATTATAGAAAAAGAAAAATCAAACATGAAATAGAAAAACATAACAATTGTCAATAGACTGTTCGCATCACAAACCATGGCAAGTAAAGCGGACCAATTGTAACAAAATCGATTATTTTGGATTGATCAGTAAACATCGAAGATAGCGGAGAGGAGATGTGTGACTATTAGTTGGGATGGCCTGAAGAGAGGACGTACTTCGGCTGGAAGTGGGAAAGCTTGGAAACCATTGTTAGGATAGAGGCAACTTGTCAATCAAGAGGACGAAGCCAGATCGGACGCGAGAACAAAAGAAAACAGAAGACACCAGGAATCAAGAAGATCGTAGAGCTTGGTTAGTTTTGTATGCATAATAATAGATACATGTGTAAACTAGATTTTAATTTAAATTAAGAGAAATTATTGTATCTGTATTCTGATTGTCTAGCAACCACACGCCCTGAGATTAAGAGTCTTTCTTTTTATATAATAAAATTATATTAACTATTTGATATTAATGTTCTTAATTAGAACCTAAAGTATCTTTTATATTTGAAAAAATTATAAAAAGAATAAAGATTCTTTTTATTTAATTTTTTATATTTTTAAAAATTATTACAATATATATATTGTGTAGATGTCCGATCATGGATTGATTGGTATGCTGTGTAATGTAGCAGCCTAATGTAATTGGGCAGCATGGCTGAATAAAACATTTCTCTCTCTCTCTCTCTGCGTTTTTCATCATTCTCTATAACTTTCTCTGACTTTATATGCGTACAATTTTTCTAAAATCTTTGACATTTCAATGGTATGTAATAAGTCTAAGTTATTAATCTTATTTCAGGAAACGTGTTTTCAACCAGAAAAAAATATTTTCGTTTTATATCCTTAAGTTAACAATAAAATCCTTTCATATTTGTTTATATTTATCCAGTTTTTGCAATAGAAAAAAAAATGTGAGATGGTTAATTATTTCAAACAAACAAAATTAAAGGAACTTGAAAAGTAGTTTTTTAAAAAATTCCCATTTAAGCCCTGTCAGACTATTTCACATATATGAAACTGATTGATATCCTGAGTTTAATAAAATCATTATGACAATTTTGAGAAAATTGGAAAATGAGAAAAATCTATTCTATATAGTAGCATTTCCAATCAGTTGAATTTGTTGAAAAAAGTAGCTGCCATGCTCTACGGACATACCTGCATTAAATCTGTAATTTCAGTTTCATATTATTATTCGTTTTTGAGCTAGGCTGACCACACAAACTACTTTGTGGGACTTCGTTATTTCGAGGACCTCAAAATGTATTTTGGTAGAAAATTCAAATTAGAAATTTTGCACGATATATTTTCTCTAACAAGATATTTCATATATAGGTAAGAGAAAGTAAAAAAAAAAAAAAAAAACCATCTGGACAAATTTTTTTTGCTTAGTTGAATTTTTATGTAGCAAAGAGCAGAGAGAAACACTTAATATTTGCACTCGACATTCACAACTTTCTATCATACAACCATATTAAACTAAAATGATGGATGGTTATATCAAGTTTAAAAGATCATCGTGGAATTATCTGTGCATTTAGTACCAAATCAAAAAATAAATAAATAAAATGGTCGCAGCAACCTCTGAGAAAAGCTATGATAGGCAGAAAGATTTTTTTAAATTAGATTTTTGATGTGGATCAAGGTATCTTAAAACAAAAAGCCTCAAATTATGAGGGCAGTTATAATTTTTTTTTGTTAATTATAAAGCAATATCTAATTTATGTTATATTTCAATGCTCGAAAGATAACACTTATTCAATGCAAGAAATTTGACAACATACAATAAAATAATAAACTCCTCATTCTGTACATGCAACAGGGATTTGAAAAACTCAAGGAGCTATAATGGTATAGTAGTAAGTCCATTTCAGTATTATATAGAAAAACAGTAATTTTTGAGGAAGAACCAAGTCTACATCATTTTCCTAATATGAAATATAAAACAAATCAGTTTCTATACCCCCCTCCCCTCATTTTTTAGGGGCAAATAGTGGCTGGTTGATTTATTTATCAATGCAGTATCACAAAAAAAAAAGAAGATAGAAATCGGCAACACACTTTGTACACTCCCCTTGTGAGGTATAGGAGTAACTATACAAAAAGTGAGGAACATTGTTTCAATACTAATTTTATTATAGCCACTAAATAATGTATGTAATTACCACAACAGTTTCTGTCATTATCAATAATGGATTGGAATTAGACCACTTTTAAAGCAAATTTTTCAAATAATAAAATAACAGCAAAAATTGACGTCCAAATTGATTGTAAACTATGAATACAATTTACCATGAAATGTTTTAAATGGAAACTAACGTCAAATGGCACAGGTTACAATTAACAAAAAGCTTTGGACAGACCACTTCAATAAATGAATGGATCAAAGTCATGTAATTTATTTCATAAAATGATCTTATTGTCTATAAATGCAGTGGTTCCCAAACTTTTTTTGCCATGGCACCCTTTTAGAGTTAAACAAAGTTTGTGGCATCCTTATCGGGCTACAAAAATTTTGCAGCATTCTAGTTGAGCTAAAAAATATATAAAAATTTTGCCACAATTATCCTTAGAGCAGTTGAATAAATAAGAAAAAAAAAAAGTAAATGCTGATGATATTCACTAAATATTTGCCATTCTAATTTTAAATGTTTATTTATTTACTTTTGTAATATTTTGAGAAAGTGACATTCGCTTGTGGCATCCCTGGCTAATGTTTGTGGCTGTATTAATAGCCAATAATCTTGATGACACTTAAGAGTAAAAGGAAAACTATTAATACATTGTATAATCATCTCAAACTATTGGAAGATTTTTTGCAGTAATTGCAGTGCTTATTTTCTAATCAAATGTTTAAGAGAATTCTATGGAAAGGAACCTGTTGAATTACCAGTACATTTTAAGTGACCAACATTCACTCAAAAAGGAATACTAGGTGGTTTTGGTTTATACTGTTTCTCTTATTACATTAAATACAATAAAATGTTATTAAATTTTTAATAAAAAAAAAATAATTATCTTAGTTGCAGCAGTAATTATCAATATTTTATTATTCCCTCTATAGAAAAAGATGAGAAATGTATTTCATAAAATTTATTTAGGAATTGACTTTCATAATTGAGTTCATTATATTAGTAATTGACTTAATTATAAAGTACATTACAGCTCTTAAGAACTATTTTTTTTACTAAGAGCCCCCACATGAATAAAGTTTATTCATGAGAGTATAGGTAATACACTAAGAAGGTTAGTAGTATTCTAGGGTTCAATGCATCAAATTTAAAATGTATCAACAACTGGGGCAGTAATGCAACTAATGGATAATTAGGTGTTTTTTAGGAATCTTTTTAATGCCTAAAGTGATTTCAAAATGTACATTAAACATATTGCAACATCTATATTATTATACAAAGCTAAAGCGTTTTTGGTTCGAACTAGCTAATCTCAACAACTAGCGGTCTGATCTAGAAAAATTCCTTAGGAGTCAGATAGACTATTTACTACAAGGCTTTAGGCCTAGCAATTGTTATTCTTATGTGGTATACCTAGAATAAGGCTAGAGTTGGCATAGAAAAAGACTTATTTTTCTCAGGCTATTTAAAGACGCTTTCAGTCAATTTTTTTTTTCCCCCTCTAGGGATTGGTTATTTTGTTTTCATAAATAAACTCTTTTATTTATAATAAAAATTTATATTTTTTATTAATAAACTGATTTTATTCAATTAATCAGATATACTTGACCATGTACCTACTCATCATGTATATGAAACAGTGAGGCATAGCTAGTCATTTAATAAGTACAAAATCTGTCGTTTTCCATAGTACAAAGTATCGCATAGCTAAACTATTGGTCTCCATAAGCAGTTATACCTATAATAGCTAATTTTGATATTTACTAGACACCATCTTACAAAGGTCCTACCATTTTCATTAGAGATTGATTTCTCACTGTATATTTATATTTAATTATTAAAAGGAGAAGAGATAGCACCATAATTAATTTGTTTTCATAAAACAAAATCAAGGACGAAAAAAAATAACGGTATACTAAAGATATTAATGTTTAAAAGTCTTTCATATTTAAATTTTATTATTATAAGAACTAAATAAATATTCTCAAATGTTACCTTTATTTGATCTCCAAAGCCTTTCCATTCCATTTCTATGAAGAGCTCTTCTAGACAGTTCGGAAAAGCTTTCTGTTATATTAAAATCACATAATGGACTTACTTCAAAAAAAGCCATGCTGTTTTTAGCAGCATAGATTTCTGCTTCCCGGGTTCCCACTTGTCGTTTGAATGCTAAATGCAATCGGTTACCAACAAGAACTTTAGGTACACCCGGAGCATGCTAAAAAATAAACAGAAAAATACTACTAAGAATAGATCTAATTATGTTTATTGCCAACTATAAATACATATTTATCCAACTATAAATTAACGTATAAAAAAATATATTGTGTGGACATGATTAGATTTGTAAAATAAACTGAATTATGCAACAATTTGAGTGACCACAACCCATATCTATAAATCCTAAATTCTTGTACTGTACATAATGAAAAATTAACAGAGTTTGATTCAACCAATACTTTCTGACATAGTGAGACTTGAATTCTGTAAATAAAGACAAGACTATGTGTGAACCTTATATCTGGAAATTTACTTTCTGGAATTTATATCTGGAAAATTTAAAGGGTTTTTTCCCCTCCTACGATGTTTACAGTATTAAAATCAAGACCAATACTAAAAATAACCAACTAACAAGTTTTGGTACGTATTTTGTCCAATTTTGTCATTTGGTGATAGGTTTAACTTCAATTTATTACAAATTCAAAATTAATCAAGTTCAAATTTCGGTCTGTTATCTCATTACTTAGAATATCAAAATTAGTTACCCTTCCCTGACAGTAACACCAATGCATTAAATAATTTATTGTATTTATCTCTAGAAATGGTAAGGTTTTAATTGTTATATATATTTTAATTGTTAATTATATTATATATTCTTTGAGAGAGAAAATGATGCACATAACTTTCCATTAGTAACAAATAAACTAACTTGTTTGTGAGTGATGTATGTAATGGATTATTTCTTCCCAACTCAGTTGAAAATGAGACCATAACAGTAAAAGATAATATTTTGTTTAAATGCTAAGTACAAATGATTTTGTGGAAAAAAAAATATCTGTAAGATAATAATTAAAATAAATTTTTTCTTACTTAACTACAAATGTCAAATGAAAACATAGTTTTAACATATTGAATTTATATTGTTCAAAAAGCACTTAAAACAAAAGTTTTTAAGACAATTCTTCATTGATCACAAAATTTGCAGCCTTGGCCATAAAGAGGAATACTATCTTCTTTGGCAGAGGTGACTCTTATTATCATCAAAATAAGAATTTGAAAAGAATTTTGATTCTTCTCAGAAAATAATTTGAAACAAATGTGTCATTTTACAAAAAAAGAAATTGAAACTTTACTGATGGCTAGAGATGATAAAATCATGAAATAGCTCAAGCACTTGATAAAGCAAGTTAATCTCATATGATTTACAAAGACGTTAAAAAAATTCAATACTCAAGATGATTAGGATATCGACATGACATTTTTCTAAGTATTTAATTTTAGATGATAAACTATCAAAAACACAAAACTTGAAAAAAATAGTTTCAATGCACTTTTTAACATGTTTTATTATAAATTTTTGATGCACATCACAGCAAAGCCATATTGCCCTAAAGCATGTCAATCCTAGGTCGAATAGGATACAATCATAAGTTTTTGATATCAGCCGTAAATTTTATGAAAATGTATTCAACTGATATTGAAACTATTTACTAACAAAGGAAATATTAACATTCTACATTTCCTCTCTCAGCCAACTATGTTTTTTAAATGTTTCAGTAAATGATCATTATTTATAATAAAGAAAAGTAAATCACTAACCTCTTCTACTTCTTTTAACCATCGATCAATCCCGTCAAAAGACCATTTGTTGGTGATGTCATAAACAAGAAGAATACCTTGAGCACCTCTTGAATAGGATCTAATAATTGTACAAAATCTTCCTTGACCTGATGTATCCCATAGTTGAAGTTTAACTCTCTTACCTTCAAGTAATATGGTTGTGGTTTTGTAAGCTATGGGAAAAAATGTAATTATACTGTTTGTCTCTAACCCACAATGTACTATTCAATATAATAAGACAGTGTCAACACACTGCCCAAAAGAAAAGTAAAAAAATAACAATCTTAAGTTATTGGATATTTACCACTTCCACTACAAAAGGGTGATTCTGATGAACCATCCTCTAGACCACATAAAATTTCTTGTTTTCCAACGTCACTATCTCCCACTAATAAAAATTTTAACAAATAATCATACTGCTTCGGTTGCTGACATGAATTTCTTTCCATTGCCATAACACAGGGCAAATTTTGTTTCTTTTGTGCATAATAATATCATTAAAAACACAAATACAAAACAAAAAGAGAATTCAATGAAACTCTTATAATATATAAGTCATAACCAAACAAGTCCGAAATGTGACAGTAAACAATATCTATCTGTCACTGTCCTATATTAAACATTTTGGTAGTCGCCATTTTGCAACAATGGGATTACTTTCATTCTCGATTAAAAAAAATATAAATCGATTCAAATTAGACAAAGTTCAATTGCAAAGTGATCGACTCGAATGATAGGATATTATCAAAACAAATATATTTTTAAAAATATATTATAGTTTTTAGGTAAGAAATGGGTATCGAAACGCAGTCAACACTGACATTGACATATTTTTTTTTTAGTGGTTGAATTAGAATATTTAAACATGAATAGAATATCTGTTCAAACGTAAAGGTGACTTGAAGGAACATAATTAGATCCATCACGTTGAAACGTTTTTGATTTAAAAACTCTATGGCTAAATTGAACTCGATTAAAATAAACATTTTATACAGTTTCTCGACCGTTAATTAAAATTATATTTTGTGAATAAATACTGTAAATGGGATTTTGAAGGAAGTATTGAATTAAAACCGCAGTCATGTACGGCCTGACCATATTCTCTTATTTATAGGCTGTTTCAAGATCAGTGAGAAGTTTAATGTGGAAGCATTTTCAATTAACCTATACACTATTTTCAGAAGAATTGGATTAAAAAACAGAATCTGAACCTGCTCACCAACATTAGATAATATTCATGGTAAGGCAGCGCTGACATTGCGTGCATTGGAATTAGAACTCCTTACTGCTTTATGAATGGCTTTCACTGCAGTATTTTCCTGGGAACTATATTCCAGAAAATGAACTAGGTGATAAGCTGGCTTATAAAGGTTCCAAATTACCTGAACTTATCTCCAGATCTCGATTGAAGGAATTTGGAACTATCAACAAAGAAACCATTCAGTAGAGTTGGAACAATCAGCATTCACATCACTAACTCCAGGATTCATACTGCCAGTTCTTAAGAAAAGAGCATATCATGTTTTTCCACTTCAGGACTGATCATAATCACTTAATGATCACCACCACAAACAACTTCAAATTGGGCATACTTCTGTATGTGAATGTGGTAGGAACGAACAAACTCCTGAACTCACCAAATATATATTCTTCTGGAGGATTAACGGAAGTAGAGCTTGGTGTCAAAACCACACTCAGGAGAACATGAGGAGTACTGCCGACTTTATTTTGTCGTTTCAAATTTCAATGAGAAGATTCAAGAAGAATGAATCAACGTTGTAAATAATTCATCTTTTGGTGACCCGTCGACTAAAAAGGTAAATGATAAGAGTAGGAGAATATTTTGCGAGTGAGAATATCATGAGGTAAACTTAGTAAACTACAATAAAACAAAGATTAAAACATGAGGTGTGTTTGTTTTACTATGAGGCAACAACACAAACGTATAAATTTATTACATTACATCACGACTAAACCCAGAAATGGGTTCATTTTATTATATGTTAACAGCACAAATGTATTTGTTTATTCGTTTACATATACGATTATATCTTGTCATCAAGACCCTCAGGATGATCCGCTACCACTGCTAAATAGCAGAACGCGCCACATTTTGGAATTGGCTGAGCGGCGAGGAACGCTCCTCCGTCCGGTGACTGCCTATACAGCATAGGCATCTCCGGACTGGTTACGGCATGTTCTTGACCCCACAATCCCTGGGATGGGTCAATCTGAAGACCCATGGCTGTTGCATTTTTAGTTCCGGCCTGTAGCAAAGGAATAATTTGAATTATAATCAATATTTATTTCTAATAAAGGAGATAGAAATAATAAATAGATTTGATATAAAAGTATTTTTAAAGTTTATTACTCTAAATTTAAATTTAATAGAAGAATAAGAAATATTTTTACTGTTGAAACTTATGGCAGTCATAGGACCAACTACCTACCAACAAGTCAAGAGGATTTTGTAGTTTGGGTTCGGCTTTATTTTGTTTTTGACTGTTATCTGCTATGTGTTAACTGACTACATTCTAAAATATGCCAAACAAGTATTTTAAACCGTGGTAAATAGGCCTGTAACTGTTATCCCATAATGGGTTTGATGTTGATCAACCATAGCCTTCGCTACTTATTTTTCCAATTGAGATGAAAGTTTTTCACTTCAAACAACTCCCGGACTGGGAGTAAAAGCAACAGCCTACTCAAACAGTTAGGCCTAAGGCACTGCACCGCTCGCCCGATATTTTTGATGAGTGCGTCAACTGATCTATCTACCTATATTTACTACTGTTTAAGGGCTTCCGCACGACCAAATCTGGGTGAGGGGCAAGCTATGGTGTTCAAGTTGTGACATTTCAGCACGAAAAAGGCGAAACAAACTGAAATTTAAACAACAATTATGGATAACTATAGCAGTACTTTATTGGTTATTACTAGGAATAGGATTTTTATATTTTACCTGAGCATGATATCTGCGATTCCTTACTAACTAAAGATGTTTCAAGACATTTCTGGCCAAAAGAAGCCATTTTTATTTTACATATTTTTAAATATTTGGCCTTTTTTACATATTTTGTTGTAAATCACATATTTTCTGAAATATTTGTTATTTTTAACATATTTTTAGGTATTCTGACCTGAATCACATATTTCCCAAAATTATTTGTTCAATTTTAAATACATTTTTCACAGTAACTACATAAAATTCAAGAGAACACAAGATACTTAAAGGTGAAATTTATCATTTATCATAAATAATGCGTAAAAATTCTATGTCTTCATTTTTAAACACAAATTAAATGCAGTGGTAATAATAAATTTTCACACAGAATTACATCCAGAATTCCTCAGAATCAATTAAAAAAGAGCAAGGGTCTTATTCTTGTGGTATTTTCCTAGAATTTGTTTGTTTACTCTTCAATCTATTTCTCTGTTTCTTTCTTTCCTCCTCAGATTCCACAGGTACAATACTATGTATTTAGATTTGTGCCGAGCGTTAGTCAGGGTAGACATTCCTATCTACAAAATTAGCAATCCGGACTTGATAACTTTTCTTGAGAAATACACATGCCGAGTAATGCCAAATGAAAGCACATAAAAAAAAAATATATATACGAGGAGACTAACGGAAATTCGGAAAGCAATTTAGGATAGACCGATTTGGATTTCTGTGGACGAGACTACGGATATGGAAGGGCGTTATATCGCAAATATAATCGTTGGCAGATTAATTGTTGAGGCACCTTCAAAATCCTATTTGCTGAATTGTGAAATCCTCGAAAAATGTAACCATGAAAAGATTTGTCAACCAATATATGACTTCTTTGGCCTAAAGGCATCAGTCATGGTAAGGTTTTGTTGTTTTTGTCAGACGTGGCACCTTACATGAATAAAGCTGGTAATGCCCTTAAAGTTCTTTTTCCTAAGATAGTTCATATGACCTACCTGGCACACACATTTCATGTCCAAATGTAGATCACTAGATGTTGAAAGATCTTTCAGCCGGTACAAGTCCATTCTGCGGTCAAACCGTTGAAGATTTTTATTTGAAAACTTAAAATGCATTTAATCTGCAATAATTTTGTAACCGACCCTGCTGAATAATTGATTTCTTTCTTCCACAGTTATAAATATTTTTCTTTTTAATAACGATTATTCTTTATTTCCCTTTATAATTTGTTCAATCTGAGTAATTATTAATCAATTAGTTTAATTACAATTACTAATTAATGTTTTGTTATTGAACAGCTATGTTTTCTCTTAGTTCATTTTTTTGTACATATTTTAACATTATTTCTTTAAAATATTATTCATATAATATATAATAAATACATATTTATGTAACTTTTTTTAATTTATAAAGTTACTAATTAATTAGTAATTTATATTGTTGAATAATACAAAATTTATAAATTCATATTTAGATATTTTTAAAAATATTTTACAATTTATTAGCACATATTTATGTACATATTTCGGATTTTTTAGCACATAAAAATCCTATTCCTATTTATTACCATTATTTATTTGAAAAAAAAAAAACATTTTTTTAATAAACTAATTTTTTTTTTACTTGTGGAGGGGATAAAAAAGTAATCTTCCTGCCCCTTGCTGCGTACGCCCATGACTGTTTTAATGAGCTCATGTATATAAAACATTCTTTCTTTTTTTCCTGAATGATTCCGTGATATAAGCTCAATCAGATTGAACATTTGCTTTTTCGTATACAATACTAAACATTGTAATTTAGATGGGTGTACATTCATTACTTTCGAGTTTCAAATTGTTAAAATATTTTTCCTTTTCTAATTAAATAAAATTTTCATTTTCATTTTGTTTTTTTTTACGTACGTACATATTTCCCTCTGATTTATGAAATTTTTATTTTTATTATGTTTTTTTTAGAAGTATCAATAAATTATCCAAAAAGAGTATATTAATTTGTACGAAACAATTCTGTTTATTTTAATTTATTTACCAGCACAGAATAAAAATGGCAAGGTTTTATTCATATGCAGGGGAAGAACAGCTTGGGCTGTAGTCGGTATGTGAAACATGGGGACGATACAAGTACAGACGTTTCTATATGCATACGATATCGTGCTGGTGACAGACTGAGGAAAAATTGCAATAGGCCATTATTGAACGGCAAGAAGAACCCACCCGCAAATAAATGAGTATTAACAGCCGCAGGAGCAAGGTTATGACTGATGCCAGAGATGAAGTGCTGGAAAGAGAGGACTTTTATACCTACCTTGGATCAATTTTCAATAAATTTGGTAAAAAAGACCAAGAAGTGGCCAATAGAATAAATAAAGGAAATAGTATTTACTACCAAATATGCAATACTATTGTGGGAAAGAGGGAGGAAGGTAAGAAAGCTCCATATCTTTAAAGCAATATATCTTCCAACACTATTATAAGGCAGTGAAAGTTGGGTCACCCAAGACAAGCACATGAGCAGGATTACGGCTGCTGAAATGCGATTTTTGCGAAGAATATTGGGGAAAACTAGGAGAGACAGGATAAGGAATGAAAGAATAAGAGAAGAACTTCAGATCCCCTCAGTAAAATCAGTGATTGAACACCGACAACTACGATGGTATGGACACGTCTGTAGGATGGAGGAAGACAGAGTGCCAAGAAAATTTTTGGAGGCGAGGCCGACTGGTAGACCACGAGACAGACCTAAAAGGAGCTATATGGAGCACATCCAACGACTAGGTCTGGAAAGAGGAAAAACGCTGGCTCAGATGAAGATGCTTGCCAGAGACCGAGATGTGTGGACCAAGTGGTTAGAGGCTCCTCCACACTGAAGGCATTTATGGAGGATCAGAAAGAAGAAGGTTTTACTAAGGTACCATTTGTTATCCTAAGAACTCCCACAACACTATCGTTTACAGGTCATTAAATTAGAAAAGTGATAACCATTGTCTAACAAAAAACAAAATTCTTACAATACAGAGAAAGAAAAAAAAAACCTATAATATTTCTATAATTTTGAAAGTACTAGATAAAGATACTTGCTCACAAGAAGCACTCCTAACGACTGCAGAGACCCCGCGGGTGGGTTATCATTGAACGGTGGTGAGAGGTTGCCTGATTGTATGCTAACTACTAAACTGTACATGAACTCATTCCTCAGCTTCATTTCTGCCAGCGAGCGGTTGCAGCCGGACAATTTTCTCATCCACCTAAGCACCTTTTGTCGATCTGAAAGCATGTTCGAAAGCTGTTAACTTGAATGTTAAAAACATGAAATAATACATTATAACATTTTATTAACGTATACAAAGGTCATTATTATCTTTATTGTTGTGTCGGATTAAATATTGATTATAAATTTAAAATTTAGACTAATTTTAACTATATAATGCACGAAATCTCTCACCCCCTTCCTCCATTTTATTTTTATTATTTTTTTTTACCCCTTTCCAAGTCATTTATGACATACAAGGGGGATTATCTAGAGGTTACCATCCTATTATAGCCATGGAGGGAGGTGGGAGTCAAGTTTTCATTTGGTGGGACCACCATAAAAATAAGAGTCAACACTCCAGTCAGGGTTCAAACCGGAACTGATGAAAGCCGGGAGATGGAAAAAAAAATTAAAATCATCTCAGTGGTTTATTTCGTGGAAAAGGTATATTTTCTACAAAATACAAAAAAATATATTAAAAAAACACCAATTATCTTTACCTTCTTAAATTAATAAAAATCGTAATGCTTTTAATCAGGAACTTTTGAAAAATAAATTATTAAGTTCCAATTAATTATTTTTTAAACCAATTTTTTGGATAGATTCAAATTCCATCTAAGGTCAGAGGATTACCACTCTATGGTGGTGGTAATGAAAATTTTACATTTAACACCTTCCATACCCTAGTTACATAGACTAATTCAAACCTAATTCTAGTTAATTCAAACCCATCAACTTTAAAAGGTCTGTAATGGAGCAGATAAGAAAAAATACAAAAAAAAAAAAAAAAAAAGAAGAACAAGAATTTTTTAGAATCACTCACACATACATGTACATAGGTACAGTAACAGGTAAAAAATGAGAATAAGATTTGTCATTTATTCATCCACTTCTTATTCCTTGTAAGGTAAAAAATTACCAAAGATGCAATGAAAGGTAAATAACTTCTTCTCTTTTGCTTTAAATAGTTAAGCATGCTTGTTACAAACATGGAAATTTCAGGAATACTGAACAAAAGTCAATTTCGTATCGATATGGATAACTGGAAAAGATATGGAAATTAATCGAAAAAAATGTATATATGACTGTTGTTGTATGACTGACAATCAAAGTTTAATAGGTACGGTTGAAAGGTAATTCGTCATTTTGTAGAGAATTTCATCATCACTTTTAAACAGTTTTAGTTCGATTGAAACTTTTAAGGAGAATGACCCATATCCGCTATTTTTTTTATCGTACTTAGCCACATTAGAAGAAACCTACCTTGAATGTTCCTGAGATTCCCAAGCATTGTTTTGGCGAGAAACAGGTTGTAATTGCAGTCATAATTCAAATCTTCTGGATCTTCGGCCATTTGATGTGCTTGTACCAAATTGTAATGACAAAATGGCCTAATACACTAGAATTTAGTAAATACAAATTTCCATGATAATTTAGCCCTCCACCATATGTTAATTTTTCCCTGTTGTATCTTTAGAACACATAACTGTGTCCTCGTTGTGTCTTTTTAGATTAACTAACACGACACCACCCTACTGAATGTTCTAAAGAAGGGTCCTCTTTGAAGTGTTACGAGATAAAGATTGATTAGAACTGTAGTTTGAAATATGATTTCGAACCATAACCTATCCACTCATATGGACTTAAACATGTTAGTAATACTGATTTGGTTAAGACTTGTTTTCCAATGAATCCTGATTTTTTTTCAGTTATTTTTTTTCTACAGCAACCAAATAATACCCTTGAACTATTTAAGGCATATTTATGTTCTTTATTTAGTAGATTTTGTTATATTCGAGAATAAATTTACCTTTGAGGAATTCGGTAGTTCATAAATAATTAACTTTTACTCCTTTTAAAGAACATACAATAACTGCTTCTAATGTTGAAATTCTTCTTGATATAAATTAGTAAAATTCGGAGATAAAGACGCAAAAATTAGTATTCCACTTATTCACGCTGTCGATACACATTCTTCTCTATGCACTTTCGGATTGTACATGTGATTAACTGTTGATTCAAATCTAAAGTAAATACATTTCATTGTTGACGATGAAGTAAGTTTTGATATCTGCATCTAAATGTTGTTCGTCTTTATTTATTTTTATGTTAACATATCGTAACGAGATTCTGTGAACTGTAGTATATTTGGACTACATTTAATTCATTCATCATATGAATTGAGGGATACACAGTCAGTCGGATTGATAGGAATACCTAAAATGGATATTCGGATTGTAAGGTTAAGACAGATGAATAATGCAGAAAATTATAAAATCCGATCGTTCAAAATTATAGTTAATGTGAAAGGGGAGAGGACATCTTCTATAAGAAAGTAGATGCCATTAGCGTATGCCAGAGGAGCCAACAGCGAATGGCCCTTTCTCAAAATAATACGAAAACAAGATTAAAATTAAAATAGGAAATATAAATTGCATTCCTTAATTCGAACCGCTCTGAGGATTATTAAGGTGACATTTTTATAAAAAAAATTTTAGCCTGAGAAGGGTACCGTGAAATTTGTTTAACCCAACAAAAAAATTTTTAAAAACGACTGCTCTATAACCCTAAATCTCAATTTTTGTATGATTGGATTTCAGATATTTCTCCGTAATCCGCCAGTCTTAACCTTACATCAGAACGTCCATTTTTTTGTTTTTTCTGTGAATCAGATTGATAGGTGCTGGGTTACATTGATTTATAATTTCTTTTCTGCTATCGGAAGACAATTTATTATCTCTATAAATATTATAACCAAAATCACAGAAGTAACCGAAGACCTGAGGGTCTAATCATATAATTTATATTTCCCTTATCCGTCTTGTACTTTAAATGCGAAGAGTAATGAAATCATCTCAACATTTACTCGTTTAGGATTCAAGTCTGTATATAATCGGAGATATGTAAACATCATAAATATGTATAAATGAAGTATATAGGAATATAAAAACACCCTTTCCTGTTTACATTCTGTTGTTTAGACCAGTGATTCTCCGACCGTTTTCAATGGGAACTCTTGCCGAGCTAAAAAAAATAGGACGAGGGATTGCAAGAATGGCAACCATTCTCTTCTAAATCTGAGTTTTGAAACCCAATTCCTCATTTCATCAATATATATTCAGGGGAACAGGCACTACATACTACGCACTCGTATAACGCCTCTGGTTTTTTTTTTTTATTTATTTATTTATTTTTTTATATTTTTACTCGGATGGCTGACAGTGATCTGCCAAGGAAAATAGTGACAGAGAAACTTCATGGAACAACACGCAGAGGAAGACCTCACCTTCAATGGAGTGATGGTGTGAGTGGTGATGCCAAGACCATGATAGGAGTGAGGAACTGACTGCCAACCACAAAAGATCGCGATAATTGGTGGAGGCTGGTGCAAGAGGCCATGACTCTACATCCAGTTGTAGTGCTAAACTAATAATAAAATAATGTTTCCTCTACAATATTCCAATTAACTCTTAATGGTTTCATTTTCAATTAGACAAATGTAAAGCTTATCTCTTTCCATGATATGATCATTGGCTGCTTCTTGCATTGCTTTAGCTTGAGTATTCACATTATCAATGGGTTTCGAACAGTAAATATCCATAGTGACATGATTTAGGAGTTTCTTCTTGGCCTGGTAGGACCTCAAGCCAAAGTCCCCATCTATAATTTTTTTTATCCAAGAGTAGATCATGGTACCTTTCAACATTTTGCCTTTGTCACTCATCGTGCCTCATATTTTTTTCCCCTCCTAATAATTTTTCTATTAGTACACTTCCAATTTCAGAAAATAAACACAATGTTAAAATGCCATCTGAACAAACACTCTTTTTTAACTTTTCAATAAAACATGCAATATTTTTTTAATAGAACAAATTACCATAAAGTGTATAGTTTCTCATAAAATCGTAATATATATTAAGTATGCTATGCTCATAATATTTGAAATACAATTTTGCATTTCAATTCTTTTTGTTTCAAAACAAAAAAGTAATGATTTATTCTTATAGTTCAGTTCAAAAGTTAGTATACTATGGCGATTATGTAAAATAGAAAAATGCTTTTATAACCAAATAAAAAAATATTTATACTTTATCCTTGTGCGTGCCAATACAAAGTCAGTAAACATAAATTTAATTATCAGTCAATCGTTTTGAATAATTTCAACTAAATTTGATGATGATTAAGAATGTGTTTCCAAATCATCTACCTTTAATATTATCATGACACTCAAAAAAATATTAGTATTTACTTTTAAAGGATTCTTGATTAAATTTTGTGCTGCTTATAAAATCATTTATTCAACATTGTTTATTGAGGAATGAAAGCCAACAGATTCATTAATAATTACTGTGTTCACTATTGAGTTGATCTATATATGTATCAACAAGTTTTCGGTTCTGATGAAACCTGTAAAAATATAATTTATTTTATAGAACAATAAAAATATTACTTGTTATATTATAAATAAATAATGATTTTAAGATGAAGATTATCTCAAGTGAATACAATTAGTACTATTAATATGAATGTCATTTTTTTTGGTAATAGAAACCCTTAATTACTATAAATTTATGATTATTAATAATGAGAAACAGATAAAACCTAATGTATTACAAATTTATTTGTAATTTTATATGCAAATAAATTAAATAAGAAGTTTGTTAAATGACAAGCAAAGAATTCATGTTATTGACTCCATGAACTTTCTGGTGCCATAGTGACAACAAGCCTCAGTGGGTATATATTTTGACAAAATGAATTGTTATTCATGGTATGATAGTGTAGAAAATAACACAATACTTAATGTTCTAATACCATTACTTTAACCATTATAAAGTAGATAATCATGAATAAAACAATCTAGTGATGAAATAAAAAATATTCAAGAATAAAAACATGAAGAATATGTACAATGAAGCCTTGCTAAGCAACAAAAGCAGCAGAAGTAAAAGTATGGATTCAGAAGTTTCTGCTAATGGACAGAATGAGGTAAATGTGAGATTACTTTTTGGTAGGGACTGCATCAATTTACAATTAAATGAAGAAATGGAAATACAAGAGTTGGTAGACATTGTTAGTGACATGTATGGTTTAATTGATAAACGCTTAGGACTTGAAATGGATGGAGAGCCACTGATGTCTGACATGAAATTGAAATCATTAACAGTAAACCATAATATTGAACTAAAAGCAGTACTTCACATTAATAGGGAAATAATTAGTGTTACTATAAATACTGAAGATTCTGCACAACATTTAGATGGTATTGCTAAAATATATGAAAATGTTTCAGTTCAAACTAACTCCACAGTTCAATTAAATACAAGAGGAACACAAACACCAAACTTCCCACTTATAGATAGAGCAATAAATACTCCTTACACCAAATCAGTTCAAGCCAATCCCTCTCCTAATGCAAATGATAAAATTATTACAGTAAAAGAATATATCCCATATGATGAGATGATTAGGTACCGCAATGAACAAGCTGTCATGATACAAAAATGTATTAGACGATTTTTAGCACAGAAAAGAATCGTAAAAATGAAAAGAGAAAGAGACATTCTACTATCAAAGAAAAAGCTTCAAGCAGAAGAAATGTCTTATGCAACATTATTAGAGAGCATAAAAGAAATTATGATCAAACGGCCAGTTCTCCTTCATGATGATTTCGCTAAAGCATATGCCCTGTTAGCAAACTGGATGAAAAAAGAAAAAAAGAAAATTAAAGAAGAAAAAAGTGGGAAAAATAAAACTGCAGCAATAGGTAATCTATTTAACAAAGAAATGGAATGTTTGCATTTTATTCAAAAATGTAGAATGATACAAAAAAATGAAAATAATAGTAAATTTAAATTTTCAACTTTAGATAAATCTCATGCTAATTTAGATTTAAATAAAACACACAAACATGTAACAGATTGTGAAGATAAAAACGGCTTTGATTTTAAAACCATTTATTCTCAGTTGAGAAACCGAGGATTAGAAAAAGATGATAGAATTGTAATTCTAAACCGTGTGAAACAATTTCTTGAAAGTATAAAAGCTCCTGAATGTACAGAGGACATGAGTGTTTTAATAGATCGAGAAATTAAAATGATTCATTTAGGTGTTAATAAATCTTTTTTAGAAGGATCAAGGAAAAGATTAGAAGAGCTTTTTTCATATTTATCAACCGATCCTGAGTTTAATTCAAATTCAAAAAAGGTACGAAACATATCTTTCTTCCAATGTAAAAATTGCAAGGAACTTAAACCTTTAAAAAAATTCAATATCGACATCCTCAAAAGTTTGACATTCTGCTCATCCTGCACTGTAAGGAAAGAACTTGCTCATTCCACTGTAATTTTAACTCCTTATACAAAAATGATTGAGCAGATTCAGAGGGATGAAATTATAAGAGGTTCCAATGAAGGGTATATCAATCTTTTGCAGCCAAAAAGTCTCTACTATCTTGTACAAATTATATGGCAAGGTAGATCCTGCATAAGTGAAGAAAGTGATTTGGAATTATTAAGATTTATCAGATGGGACCATAATTTTCCCTGGTCACCTTGGAACTGTATGCTTGTTACTGAAAATGAAGCTGAAATTCATCAAGCTATTGAATATATTGAAACATTTTACAGAGAACATTTCATTAAAAAGATAGAAAACAAGCATTTGCAAGCAAAATTAAAATTTGCTGATTTAGAAGAACTAAACAAAAGGATTAAAAATTCTCACCAACAAGAGAATCCTTATGAAACAGTTTCCTCACCAAAATCTCCTAAAGCAAATCCAACAATAAATAACCAAATAAAAAAGCTTCAATCGAATAGTCTATTTAAGGAATCCATAAGTGATCTGGTATTTGCACGATGTAATTATACTTAGGTTATATTGAATTTTGTATCCTATTAGATAGGAATAATTGTAATAAATTAATATAATTCATTATGCTTTTGATGTTTCATGGCAATAATTTATTTTTAATACCATAGAGCTGTGCAATTTTTAAATTTCAGGTAATAATTTTATTACATTTGAAAGTCCGTTTTACAATTTTTAACTAACTTTTTTTTTATAATATTGTTTTATTTTTCCTTACATTATTAAAATGCTAGTTAGACATTTAATTAATATTCCTACTTATGAAATAATAACAAGCTTAAAATAACAAAGATAATCATTTTATGTTATTTTACGATATATGAATAATACTCTTTCAACTTCTGTAACAATATTGATTGTTTCTGTAGAGAGGAATAGTATAGCTTTTTTAATGACTAAGTTTCAATTCTCCATCTTCAAAATTAAATTACCATTTAATTTCAGTCAAACTTTTTAAATTTTAGTCTACACTTGCCCTTATTTATGTAAGTCCAATTTATTATCCAAAATATAATAATACAAAACAATCATTATGATAACCTAAGTGTTTATAAATATATACCTTATTCTCAGTTTGGCAGCTTTTTCTTCTAAACATTTACTCTTCGTCAGAAAGTCTTTATGCTGAGCATTGTAGCATTTTGAAAGCTGATTGAGTTGTTCATTCAACTCTGTTAATTCAACCATTTTGTCTTCATTATCTTTCTACATTAAAATAACAAATCAAATTCAACTCCTTAATTCATGTTGATAGTCAATAAAGTTAGATTTCTAAATAGATATAAAACAAAACTGAGAAAAATATTTGGATAGATATTATTTTCATATGGCAACTTCTTAAGGTATGGTAGAGCAAATTGACCAAGATTTTTTGTTTATTCTTATTTTCATTACGAAGCAACATAAGTTCAAAGATATGTACAAACCATATTTTACAATTCATCTTTTCAAATATATTGTATTGATATTTTACATTTATAGTAAAATAAAACTAAAAATGTTGACTGTTGCCATGACAAGTAAAAGGATGTTGGTAAAAAGGTATATAAGACAAAAATTAAACATAAACATTGTGGAAAATAGAATAAATATTAGTTAAATCAAATAATAAAAGGAAAATATTATTGTTTTAGCGTATTTAGAATGTGTGTGGTTTGGATCTGAAAAAATAATTTGTGTCATAGTTTTAAAAACAGCATTTATTTGATCATTTTTTTAATGTTATTTAAACATTTTGTAATAGTGGTACATAAATTTAGATATTTTAAATAATACAATTTTAAATACAAAATTTCTCCAGGTCATTGGAACACTGCCTGTTAATGCAAACCTCAATATAATGGTTGGAATTTGTTTATTAATAAATACCAACTCTCAGAGCTTATAAAACATAATATTTCATGTATATGAAGTAATTTAAGTTTTTAAAGACTTTAAAGATGTCTAATACTTATTTTTGAACATAAAAGTTTAATGAAACAATAATGAAAAATGAAAGTCTTTAAATTTTATAATATTTCAGCCCTATAACATTTTCGGTCATACTTGCTTAGCGGGAGAAGTTTAGTTGCCTACTAGTTTTTGAGCTAAATGGACATGTCATTAGTATCAGTAGAATATTCACTATTAATGTTGGAGGCAATTTTTGCAAATTTGTTGCATCATTTAAAATTTATACAAGGTAAGTGACATGTAAGAGAACTGTTTCTTATTGCAGCAAAATATAAATAGTGGCCACAGTCTCGATAAACTATTAATTTAACTAAATTAATTTAAAATAAAACTAGTCTCATTTGTGAGATGAAAATGTAATAAGAACAATAAAGAATGCAGTCAACCAACAAAAAAGGTAAACACTACAAATAGAATAAATACTAAAATAAATATTTAATGACTTTTTTAATATATTGTAGTTTTGATTTTTTTTTTATAGGGTTTACTTTCTTCTATCTTAGTTTTTAAGTTGTTTTATTCATATAAAATTTGTTATTTAACAAAATATGTTTTAAAATTTCTATTTTTAAATTAATCTTATAATAGTAAAATTCAGTTATTGTTGTGTAAGGTTTTTTTTACTACAGATTTTATTATAGTGAAAAATAACACAATACAAATTATTAAATTATATTGATCAAGCAATTTTAGCATCAATGAAATAAATGAAAATTCTCATTCTAGGTCCTTCCCTATTAAAAAATTTTGTATTTGTTTTTTTTATTATTCCAAGAAAAAATTGGAAATATATAGAGAACACATTGTTTTTATAAGGAAACAAGTTCCTGTATGAATAAATTAATCCAGGCATATAAAAACTCAAATTTAAGGATCTTTAAAAACATAATGCGTTAAATAACGAGTCATTAATACTTAATTTGGCATTCCATCCCTATTCCTCTTCTCAAGGGCCGACTATATTCTTTGTTTTTCTCACTTGAAACCAAAAACGGTCACTTTGGATAGAAATCTAATTCACATTCAAATATTTTTTTAAAATATTGCTTTCAGTGGTTAATTTAGATCTATACCCTTTGAGAGCACCTGCTTCTGCCGACTTAAGCTCAGTCTAATGTTCAGCACTGCTATAATCCCTCTAAGTCCCATTCATACACACCATTTTTTATCCACCAAAAATGATATTTTCTTTCAACTACCATCATATATTTACAACAGCCAATATCAATCCTATTTTCCCATATAACTACAATATATTGAAGGTTAATATAACAAATCGCTTTATTTTAAAATTTATTAAATTGATCCATTTTGAATTAAAAGAATCAATTTAATTGACATTAAGTCAATATATATAAGAAGATGGTCAGGGTTGCGGTCAAAAGAGAAACAAAAATAGTTTACAACTATTTATTTTCCGACGTTTCGCCCCACTTTGCAGGGCTTCATCTTCTTGGCCCTAATTTTGCCACCCCATCTCCAACTCTGCCAAACTCATCCCTCAACCCCTATGATCTGAAATATATATATAGATACAACCTATTTGACATCACTGAGGAAGACAAAGAACTATCCCGCATCCAGATTAGCAATATGATATCCAATCACCTGCAACATCCCACATCCCAACCTTCCCTTCTCTCCCCCTTATTTTTCAAAGACTTATCCCACACCAGATCCTTTCTCAAATCTAATGACCAACTTATTGTTACTAGAGCTGACAAAGGAAACCTGACTGTAATCTTAGATAAGACTGAGTACATTGAAAAAATTACACAACTCCTCTCTGACCAATCCACATATCTATCTTCAACCCGTGATCCCACCCGCTCACTTATGAATAAGTTTAATCAGCATATTAAAATCCTTCTTCAAAATAAATTAATTAACCATCCTACCTACTACAAGCTAATTTCTTATAATTCTTTACCTCCTCGACTGTACGGACTTCCTAAAATCCACAAACCTGGAAACCCCCTTCGCCCCATCATATCCAATATTAATGCTCCATCTTCTAAACTTAGCCAATTCCTCCTCCCGTCTCTTCAGTTCCTGAGCCATGACAACCCTTATGACATCCACAACTCTTTCCAACTACGAGAACAATTAATATCCCTTAGAATTCCCCCTAACTTCATTCTTACTTCATTTGATACTGTAAGCCTCTTCACCAACATACCCATCGACAAAGCACTTTGTGGAAAAGAACTGGACTATAATAGAGCCACATACCACTCAGCCTCATATCTTGAATCACTTGAACTATGTTGCAAATCCGGATACCTAACTTTTCAAAGAAAGTTCTTTCACCAAACATCAGGTCTCGCCATGGGAAACTCTCTCGCCCCCGATCTCTCTAACATAGTGCTCAATGACCTCCTTGATTCCATCATCCCTTTATTCCATAACGACATTTTATTTATCAAAAAATATTTATACGACCTTTTTCTCATTCTAAACCCTGATAAAATCCCTCATATCCTTTCTTCTTTTAACTCTTACCACCCTCGCCTTCATTTCACCGTTGAAACCGAAACTAACTCTTTCCTCCCCTTTCTTGACCTGCTTATTATAAAGAATAATGACGGCTCCTTGTCTACTGACTGGTATAACAAACCCATTTACTCCGGTAGGCTACTTAACTATTTTTCTGAGCACCCCCACCATCAAAAAATTAATATTGCCACAAATCTCATACACTGTTCCCTTTCCTCAATCCCCAATACCACAACACAAACATTCACCGTATTAAGACTATCTTGCTTTCAAATGATTTTCCACTTCACATCATAAACAAACTTTTAAACTCTTACATCAACCGTTCTACCCCTACTTCTCCTTCCCCAAACTCTCTACATCCACCATCCACACTCTCGATTTATAGATCCCTTCAATATGTCCCCTCTCTCACTGACAACATACAAAAATTCTTAAAATCAACAATCCCTTCACTACGTCTTGGACTCAAATCTCAAAATAAACTATCTTACTTTTTTACTAATACCAAGGATCCTATTCCATTCCAATACCGCCCTAACGTTGTAGACCGGATTCCTTGCTCCTCCCCCAACTGTAATTCTTCATATATAGGCGAAACTAAAAACCACCTCAGATCACGTATCTCTCAACATAAATTATCTATAACTTCCCACAACTCATCCGCTTCCAAACTTTCAGAACATGTCCTTACACTTAATCATGCTTTTGATTTTGACCATACCACAATTTTAGCCACTGTTCCAAATTACCAAAAGAGACTCATCTAAGAATCCATTTATATACATCTTGAACCCCTTCCAGTTAACCACAAAATCAATAAAAACTGTATCTCGCATACATACAGCCAGATATTAAACTTAATTAAGACTAAATAATTATACACTCATTTTATTATCATCACCAAACATTTTTCTATTATACGTTTTTTTCACCAGTTTGTTATCTCTTTATCACTTATATTATCTATCGCTGCATTTACTTATATTTATTCAGCTATGTTTTATTAATTTTCACATTTACTTTGTTTTGTTTTTTGTAAACTTTTATTTCACATGTTTCTATTAACTTATTTCACTTATCATTATCATCACCTATATGGTTAACATTCCATCACATTTTTTCACTTATTTCTATACTTTATTACTTATTTTTAATCTTTTTATGTACTTCTTTCTACATCTCACCTTGTTCTTTTATATATATTTTTATTTTATTTTGTAAACTTTCACTTCAGATTTTTAAATTACCTTATTTCACTTTATGTTAGTCATGTTACTCCTGTTATCTTTACTATTACTATTATCAGTGTAGATAAATGATTATTTTCACGATATATAAATACTACAGTTGTTATTATTGTTTAATTATTTTTCTTACTTATTTCTTTGTATTTTTTTTTTATTTATACTACTCTTTATTTACTTTCACTTATTATTAGTTACTTCTTTTACAATCATTGTTATTATATCCTATATTGTTTTATTTTCTTCAGTATAATCTCGTATTATCAGTAACGATATGTGTCATTCTAATTTTACTTAGTTATTATAGTTATTATTATTATTATCATATTTCTGTATTTTTCTCTTATCATTTTTCATTTTTCGTCATATCTTTATCACTACTTCCTGTATACGCGACGTATTTGAAATTGAAATATAGCCGTTAAACGGCTGGCTGGCTAGCTCCTCACTACTCCTCAACGCTTCCGCTTCTTTGTTTCTTTCTGTTCAACCGTTTGCTTTGAACAGGTAGGTGGTCCTGACTTGTTCTTTGCTCATTTATTATCATTTTATATCATTATTATTATTTATTTCTTTTTTTATTTATAATTATTCTTTCATGACGTTTATCTAATCTCTATTTTTGTTTCCTTCCCCGTATTGTTTTTGTTTTATGTACATCTCCTGTACTATTTTAACTTTATATTTTATGTATTTTTATAAAAAAAATTTACTCTTGCCATTGTTACTTATTTTTATTCTTATCATTGTATCTTATCTTTGTATTTTTATTCTTATCATTGTATCTTATCTTTGTATTTTTATTCTTCTCATTGTATCTTATCTTTGTATTTTTATTCTTATCATTGTATCATTTTTGTATCTTTTTAGCCCTGATGAATCGTCGGAAAATAAATAGTTGTAAACTATTTTTGTTTCTCTTTTGACCGCAACCCTGACCATCTTCTTATATATCAATTTTTACTGTCAATTATATATATATATAAAGTCAATGTAATTGAATAATAATAGAGAAAAGATAGACGTAATCAGATATCCACTAATTTTCACTTATTTTTTTCTGTCTTATTCATTATTAATCAACAAACGTATGTGATAAGAACAAACAATATTCTTTAATTCATCTTTTTAAAACATACACATATAAATTTCATCCGATCTCTACTAGTTTTCATTTCATTTTTTATTTTTAGTCATAAATTAATAATTTCCATTGTTACAAGTGAGAGGGGAAAAAAGACCAGAACAGAAAGAGTGCAAGTCTTTAGAGAATAATTCATATCTTTAAATACATATATACATTTCACCAGGATATTTAGATTAAAAATTCAACTTAAAATTGGACACGGATAAAGGTGTTATTCTTATTTCACAAAAAAACAAAAAGTTGGTTATTTAGTTAGTTTAAAGAACAATCATTAATATTGATCCTTAATAAATATTATTTTTAATATTGTTATAATCAAATTAAATACAAAATTTTAAAAATCATACTTCCATTCTTTCTGCTTCATCAGTCAGCCATCTTTTTTTTTGTGCTTTAATTCTAACAGTCCTGATCTGAGGATTCATTTCACCTTCCTGTATTGCCAATTGCTGAAAGTAAAAGAGACATTAAACATATAAGCATTACAATAAAAATTATACAAGAGTACTGTTCGACATTCATAAAGCATAATTTCTTATGATTATAAGGGAAACATGTTTTCCTAATATCGCTGTTATTCCCAATGTGTTCAGCACCCGGTAAGTATAATTAAAGTGACAGTATTTCAGGAAATAAAGTGGACATTTAAAGTTGTTAGCATTAATAAACATCACCTCTCTTTTAGATTGGGTTAAAAAAAAATTATTGGACTTAAATGGCCTAGTAACGAACGAACCCCTAAAAGCTTAGAATCGTTGAGCCCAGTTAAAAAGGTAGACTAAAACGTTGGTGGTAACGTCGCATTACGGCTGATCTTACTGATTTGAGTTTAGAAGGTGGGCATCAAGGATCATTTATATTTATATAACTGTATTTTGAATACATCAAGTGAAATGTGTGGAGAACAAAAAATAAGGCCCCATACTAAGAAAACAAAATGGTGGAATGATGATGTCAAAAGAAGTGTCAAGCTCAAGAAGGAGTCCTAGAAAAATTATAACAGAACTAAATTACCTATTCATTGGGATGAATATGTCAGAAACCAAAATGAAACTAAAAGAATAATCAAAATAGCTAAGACGAGGACTTGAGAGAAGTTTGGTCAAGAGCTTGAACAAAGCTATAGAGAAAATATTAGGAAGTTTTGGCATATTACGAAAAAATTGATGGGTAAGAGGTCAAAACAGGTCAGGAGCGTAAAAGACATCCATAGGAAATTGGTGACCGAAGAAAAGGAAGTGCTGGAGGTCTGAAGGCAGTAATTCCAGAGAAAATTTAGAATTGAAGAACGTCTCCACCATAGCGACAGAGACTGCAGAAGGAGAGATAGAGTAAAGGACACCTATCCTGAAGATATGGACGATGCGATTGGGGAAGACGAGGTGGAGTTGGCAGTCAACAATATTCAGCAAAGAAAAGCTCCATATTTATAAAATATGGTGGCAAGGAAATGATTAATTGCCTCCAAGTTTTTTGCCGAGAGTTTCGTAGCCGTGAAAATTAGCATCCAACTAGATATAAGTTGATTCTCAGCTATTGATTGGTTGCTTTCCTTGGTGATGTTCTGTTGTTATGCTCCATTATAGTTTGATTTGATTTTGTGAGTTTTAGTAAGCCGTGATGATCTAAAGTTATTTCCAGTTTTCTTCTTACAGCATTGGCTGAAATCAAAACAGTTCGGATCTTTCTAATTATAATTCTTATTCCACTTCTAGTGATACTGCGATTTATCAGTCTGAAGATGGAAGTAATATCCTTTATCTCGACAGCAGACTTCAGAAAAGCTGTAATGGCTTTTATTGTTGAATTCCTGTTACACTGAACCGACAAGGTACTTTTTAATTGCCTTCAGTATTTTTTAAATATGTTTTAATCGTCAAGATATTTACAACAATGATCCGATACTACTTTAGCAAGAAGATCTTTCTCCATAAGAGTCGATTGGGACTTCTCCAGTCCAATTCCTACTAATTGCGGCGGAGTGCCTCACGTTTCTGTTCATTATCTTCACGCCATTAGTGGTATCAATGGAGTATCTAAAGAAATTGATTTCAGCCAATTGGTACCTTCGCCTCCACAAGACATAGGTATCTACGCCTCCAGCGATCGCACATGACTAGTGGTCACACAAACTACGTGGAGCGTGGAGCGATCACACAACGTGGAGCGATCACACAAACTACCACCAACATAGGAGCACACAAGACGACTAATATCAGGGTAAACCATGCTGAGTCGTTAGCCATTAAGACGTTTAGCAAGAAAAGAGTTTGTCGAAGCACTTCATGACATCGAAGGTCAACAGATCTCTAACACAATCCTTTAAGACATAGGCGGTATCAAACTGGACAGCATTAGAGGTTAGACCTTCTCCAATCACGTCGAGAGCTTCGAGGTAAACGGCTCATAGACTGTACCACCTTATAGCCGCTACTCTAACTCCAAATTTTCAAGGCCATCACAGTTCTACTCTGCTCTATAGTACACCGATATTATGACAACTTTACAGTTCCAAGATGAAATGTTTCAGTACCAATATGTTGCATTACTAGACTAAAATGTCTTATGAGAGAAACAATAAAGAAATAACTTTTTTATCAACTCACCTCTCTGAGCATTAAGTACAAATAATCATCATCCCTTTCATAAACATCGTACTTAAATTCTGGCAAGAGGCGTTTAAGACTCCTAACGCCAGTTTGAGCCCGCCTGAGAACTGCTGCCTCCCATCCCTCATATCGCTCTTTTAGTTTCAATTGTTCTTTGCCAAGTAGTTCCTCTGTGTCCTGCATCCGAGCTCTGAACATGGACTGCACGAATTCCTTGAACTGAGCAATCTCAGCTGTGGCTACGAAATTTAGTAACTGGCCTTGGTCACATGTGGTAGGTGCGATGAGCCTAATGAAGTCGAACAGCCGGGTACATTTGTCGACAGAGTCTATTATTCTGCTCATTTCCTCATATGCTTCTTCACTACCTGGAAGTGGTGGCACGAAGGGCTCGTCGTTCACTTCCACACTATTGTCTAAATAGCCTAAAGGTGAAACTGGTGGAGGATGTACTTTCAGGAAATGACAAGCCGATGACTTAGATTTAGGTTTATCCAGGCGGGTTCCAGGTCTCTCCAACACAGTCTTTTTGTTTTTCTGGCAAGGAGAACATGGAGTCAATTTACCATCTACTAGTTTCCTCTTGCTTCGCACATTAGGTCTACTAGGTGTTATAGTTGGATAGGGTGTGGATGCTGCCATTGGTCCGCGTTTCTGCGAGCTGCCTCTTGCGCTGAATGAAGGTTGTGCAGGTGTCGCACAGGGCATTGTTGCTCTTGGAGTTTCGTATGCATAGGGCTGCGGCGTTTCAGTAGAGCAGGAAGCCTGAAGGAAGTAAAGTAATTATAATTAAATTGGTTCACACAATTAGTAAATGGATATTTATAATATTCATATATAAAATTATAATATTTGAATATTAATCTATTTAATATCTGAGACACTACAAAATTAAATTTTAAATCTTGAGGATTTTTTAATGATTGTGGCTTACTACCTTATAGTAAAGATGTAAATACATAGTTTTTTCATAACGTTAGTTTTAGTTACTACTTAATGATAGTCGTTTAAGTCATTACTTTACAATAGAGACTTTATTTAGGTAGTTCTACAATAATATTTTCATTATAATTATTATCTTTATTTATTTTTAATATTATTTTCTTCTTTACTACAAAAGGTGTGCTTTGAATTCATGCAGACAATGAAAACATTTTAATGTTACTTCTGTAGAAAATTTTCACTCGCACTTCTTGTTCAAAGCACTATTCATTCAATCACTATTCATTCAACATTGTTGCTATGTAAATTTTACCAATGCACCCTGTTTCTATTACTCTTTATTACTGAGATATATAAAGTATTTATTTATATACCTATATAATCAAATAAAAAGCATTTATAGATAATTATTATATGGTAACACAAATTATAAAGTTAATATAATTATTTATAACAAATAAGAAGTGAGTTATTTTTTATCATACTCTGACTGTGTAGCCTAATTCATCAGTGGTTTTATAATGTATTCATAATACACCTTAATCCATATAATAATACTATTGAAATGAAAACCAAAATTTTCAGTAGGAGGTAAAAGTGCACATGGTGGGGTATATTAAAAAAAAAAGACCTTAAATTATGTTATTCATTTTACTATGAAACGTAATTATATTACAAACCTATTAGTAAGACTATGCACGAAAGTCCTTCACTATTCGTTTTTCATTGTCTTGTATTTATTGTATGATGTATGATTTTAAATAAGTATTAATAAATTTGTAATATTGAAACTGAAAATAAATAATTTTGAAAAGATGTATAAGATTGAATAGGTTGTAAACGATTAAATAAATCAAACAGATGGACGCGGATATTTATAGAAATCTTGTGAAATTGCAAACTATAATAGTTACTGGTAACCGATAAACAATCAGAATCAAGACACAAGTTTGAACATTTTTTGAAAAATTAAAAACCCTTAGACGCCATAAAAACTGTTACTATGTAAATTTTACCTCTGGTGAATAGAATTGAGTTCCATTTGCGAGGCAGTCCTCCTTACACGATGCATTTCCCTGAAAAAAGAAAAATTAACATTAATTCAATTGGTTTTTCTATACCTTGAGAAAAAAAATAAGAAGGATTGATATTTTTATCATAGGAGAAAATGATTACTCGGATTAATGAAAATCAATATTTTCTAGAGGTGGGAGTAAGAAGGACAGACATTTTATAACAACAGTTCTTTTAAAGTCAATGAACTGTCATTTTTATTTCGTTTCCCAGTTCGTCACTAGTGTTGCTGTAAGTTCTGGTTTTGGTTTAAACGACAATACCTTTAAGGTAACGTTTTGCTATCAATAACAACCGCTATTACGTTAGTTGTTTTGTTGTCTTAGTTCTTCATTTTGTCATAATTTCGAGAATTTATTTCAAACGATTAAAGGGAAATAATAGTTAAATAATATACTCCACTTTATTTTCCAATTCCCCCATCACTTCATTTTATTAGTACCCTTCTGTAAAATTATTCAGTTTATGTCATTTTGTTTATATTTTCTTTTCTATACTTATTGGTTATCTTGTTCTGTTCTTAGCCCTCATGAAGGCTAGAAACTCTAGCCGAAACGTTGGCACAAATAAATAAGCTACACCAACTTATTTGTGTTTCATTTGACCGCACCCCCAAGCATCATCTTCTAGTGCGTCATCCACGGTCAACTATCTCTCATAATTATGAAAATAATAGTTTAATTAAAATATGGGTAGCAAATAACAATTTTCTTAGAATAGCACAATGACTTTTGAAGTAACCAATTATATCAAACGATTATCGAAATAAATTGGAAAATCTGTCTATTTATTACCGATCATGGACAAAATCCTCGAAAAACTCATTTTGAAACGCCTATACCCCACCCTGGATTCCAATCATATATTACTTGATTACCAATTTGGATTCCGAACATGCCACTCCACTATCCAGCAATGTCATCGTGTGGCGGACGTTGTCTTCTTTAGAGCGCGGAATGTACTGCAAGGGAGTATTTTTTGATGTAGAACAGGCCCATGATCTGGTCTGGCACCCGGGACTGCTTTACAAACTCCGTAAATTCCTACCTCCTAAATACTTTCTCATCATCCGTTCCTTTCTCACTGATAGATTATTCAAAGTAAGCCACAATGGTTCCTATCTATCCTTCTATTCTCAGTCCGCTGGTGTTCCTCAAGGAAGTATTCTCGGTTTCATCCTCAACAACGTCTATACAGTTGACATCCCAACCGATCCTAACACTATCCTCACCAGGTATCCTCATGACACAAGTGTGCTCGCAGTTAATAATAACCCTTTAATTGTACCCTAAACTCTCCAATCTCATATCACAGCCCTCGAAGAATGGTGTCATAATTGGAGGATTAAAATAAATCCCATCAAATCACCTTTACCCATCGTCATAAATCGACTGCCCTACTTTCTTACTTAGTATCCTTTAATAATGTTGCTCTTACCCTTGTCGAAGAAATCCGCTCCCTTGGACTACATGTGGACAATCGACTAACCTGGAATCCTCACACAAGACTGAAAAGACAAGTACAGCATGTCGATTTCGACTATTACAGCACTTATTAGACAAATGGTCTAAACTTCCAATTCATTACAAAAGACTGATCTACATGACTGTAATGAAACCAATCTTGACATACGGAGTTGAGCTTTGGGGCTCCACTAATCCTTCGAATTCATCTCGTATCCAATCCTTATAATCCAAAATCCTTCGTGAAATCCTTAATTTTCCTGGCTTTGTCACTAATAAAATCATACACAAAGACCTTAATGTTCCTTATGTAACCGAACTAGCACGAACCAGATATCAATCCTTCCATTATAAACTCCCTAACCATCCAAAACCACTAGTTTCAAACCTTGCTTCCTCTTCCATTCCTGACAATCCTCCGAGGTGCCTGAAAAGAAGATGGCCACGAGACCTGGTAATGTAAAAAAGTCATTAGAGTACTACCAATAGGTAGTTTCTCTACACGCCTGTATCACTCCATAATTATTATTATTATATGGGCAACAGACCATGCAGGTCTAAATCCTCGTGCGATGTATTAGGAAATACATCGCTCGTTTCTTGACGTGTTTTTTTTCGTAGGGTGGGTCCCTCACTCCCACGCCTATTTTTTTTTTGTAGTGCCACCCAATGGCTAATGGGCCTCACAAATGCCCGGGGGAGGTTGTGAGTGAGTTTTGTATTATTTTATGCTTGAAAAAAAGCCCGGGTAGAACCGGGACTCAATCTGATAACCTTCGGGTTGGTAGACTGGCGCGTTGCAACGCTGCTACCGCTGCCCCATCACTCCATAATAACTTTTATAAATAATAACGGGAATGAAAACTAATAGGATGGTATTTCATGACTCATTCGTTTATTCATTTTATGAATTTTTTTTTTTTCGTTTACCTATCTTGCCTAAGTAATAAGGGTTATGATAATCGTAGTACATTTTACTAAAACAGCCACTATTTCTAATTTCTCCTAACTATGGTTGGCAGGGTTATCAATTTCGACTAGTAGCTATGTTTAGTTTTCATTAAAGAAATCAAAATTGGGGTGAAATAACAGTTTTTATTTCAGGCTCTTGGACTAATTAAATGTTATATGACGGGGATTAAGGGTACAACAAAAAATTCTTTATTAAATCCAGATTGTATCAGATTGAGTACATTTCATTATGTAAAATTCAATTTGAATATTGTATGTATGTATACGTGCTTGAAACGCTTGAAGAACTCTCAAAGACTGATCTATTTGCGGAGCCTGTCCGTACATATATATATATATATATATATATATATACACAATCGGTCAGCTGTTCTCGATCAGTTGATATGGACCTATCAGCTGACAGTCCGTAACTTATATATATATATATCTTTTTACACTTTCTTGAGACTGGTTTTTATTGTTTAAATAAAATAAATTTTAGTCTCAAAACAATATCTCTTTTTTAGTCCGATGTTTCGGCCAACTCGACGATCCTCAGGGACAATCTTAATACAATTTTAGAACCACATCAATTAAAAAAAAAAATTTTATGTAGGCTATTCTGCCCAGGTCATTAATTTCAGTCGATAATTACCCTATTTAGTCAATTCAAAATATTAAATTAAAAATTAAAACTATCGATAAAGAGATTGTTGTGATAAATTATAGTAGTGAAGGTTACCTGTGATTAAAGGTTTTAATTTAATATGTTGAATCGACAATATATGGAAATTGCGGACTGGAATTAGTAACCTGGGCAGAATAGCCTGCAAAAAGTTTTTTTTTTTAAATTGATATTGTTCTAAAATTATATTACGATTGTCCCTGAGAATGGCCGAGGTGGCTGAAACGTGGGACTTATAGAGGTATAAATTGTTTTAAGACTAAAATTTGATCAAATTTATTATATTTAAATAATTTTATTGAATAATAATGTTTATAAAACAGACTTAATAATGAGTTTTTTTTTGTTTTGTTTTTTAGGAGGAGAAAATGATTATGAGTTGTAAATTATAGATCACGAAATATATTCTAATCTTCCTCTGGATTATACATCATCGGGTTCAAGTTGGACAAGTAAGAAGCTTAACTGGTTGATAATATTTATTTCTGAAGTGTTTGTCGCACAGTGACGTAACTAAGAGCTCAGCAGGAAAGAACGATTTTATTAGAGTGGCTACATTCAGTGGATTAAATAACTTTAATATAAACCATAAGTTGGGTAAATATCACAGTAATATGAACTCTTAGTTCGACAGCTGGTTCTAAGTACCAAGTCTACAGGGATATTTATTTATATTAAATTTTGGTACTATAAACTAATTATTAATTATAGTTACCTATATATGGAATATGTATTAAGGAAGAATATTTTCATTCAAATAAAGTTAATTTGTTTTTTGTTGAAATAACTTATTTATTAGATTAATTTTTTTTATTTTAAATGAAATTAGCCAAAAATAAATTTTATATTGTATTTTTGTTTATATATATTTATTTTATTTATATACATTTTATATTACACCGAAGCACACACAATTATACCATGTGAATAAAATAATTTAAACCTTTAAACTGTCTGGTCAATTTTGAAATCCTAATCGTTTTGAAAGTGATACAGCAAGTTTTTAAAAAAAAGGCACTTTAATCACATAGCCATAATTACAATTTTAATTTATAGTAATGATTTAATAAAAAAGAAGAGATATTTTATATTAGGCTAAGGGTATATCGCTGCTTAGTTTTAATATATTAGCTTTAATGGCACAAAACAAAAACAGTATTTTTATTTTTTACTAAACGTGTTCTATTGATGGTGCAGTTTCACCATACAGAGTGGCAGATCTTCATTTTTTCTGATTTTCTAACAGGAAACAGATGTGCTGATATCAAACAGTAATAATTATGTTTAATCGCCAGTAATAATCATCAGTTGATAATCATATTGAGTAATTATTTTTATAACTAAAATTTATGCAATGATGAGAAGATAATTCACCGTGGATAATATTTATGAAGAGATGGTTGGGGTGCGGTCAGAAACTAACACAAGTAAGTTGAAAAAACTTGCTTAATAGTGCCAACATTTCGTTACAACTTAGTGCCAAAATTTCAAAGAAAAATAAAAAAATTTTTTTTTTTATTCATTGGTTGTTATCTTGTTATTTAGATTAATTAGTTATCTTGTTATGCCCGATGAAGGCGAGAAATTCTGGCCGAAACAAACGTTGGCACTATTAAGTTTTAACTTATTTGTGTTAGTTTCTGACCGCACCCCCCTACTACCATCTTCTCTTCATATTAAATTTATGAAGTAAACAAGATTTCAGGAATTTATATAGTATTAAAATAGTTTTATTATGTAGATGAACAAGGTGATTGACGGATAGTCCAAAAGGTTTCAAATGCATCAATAAATTAGTATTAAGGGTTTAAATATTTCATAAAGAGTATTAAGGACGGAGACTATCGTAACTCATCCTGTAGATATGTAAACGTGAATTATCTTATGTAGTTTTCTAATTTTGAAGACATTGGAATTCGATTTTTTTCCAGCTAAATTAAATGGTTTTGCGAATTGAGTGGTACCACTTCAAACTTGGAGGATAAACCAACAATATCACAATCTCGGAAATCTCACCTCTTTCATTGTGTTTCTGTTAGGATTTTTTAAATATTTTTCACGAGAAAATAGCAGAACGGATTTTGACTAAACTTTTTTCAGTTTTTATGTAGGTTTTGGGTTGCGTTCACCTGCTATCCACCTTCATAAAACAAAATAAAAACCCCCAAATATTTCGCAGTTTGAGTAGTATATGTGAATAGCGTCACTGCAAGAATTGTTCTTAAGCATTATTTTCTTATTCTAATATCTTTAAACTATCTTAAATTATATCCTTATATTAATGTAAATTATATCCTTTTTACTGGTGTTGTTAATTGATTCTAATAATTTTAAGTAATATATTTTTAATGTTAATACTCTTAAGGCAAATGCTACCAAATAATGGCAAATTCGTGCATGCGCAAGGGTGTGGATGTGTTATTTGAATTGGCTGGTACAAGTTGGCCTCACGCAACACCGTTGGGTGCCGGTTTTTTGGTACAAAATCAAAGGGCGCTTGCACAGTTTGCACGGGTTTGTTTAAGTTTTCATTGATTTAGAACTGCTAACAGATGATAATTTGTGTTCTTCGTGTTTTAATTAATTAAAGAATTTCGTCAACTTTTGGATTCAATTATTAACTCTCGATAATCATTTCACGTTTTTAAATTCTATCGATTTGGTATAAAAACATTATTTTCAATCTTGTCAATTAACTTCAGCAGTTTGTTTTTGATTTAAAACATCACAAATATATATTTCTTAAGAGGTATAGGTAATTAAATTAACAAGCTTCTGATACAAAAACCAGAACGAAGGTTGAATTTCTAGGCAATAGTTCACAAAACTAAGTTTGTTACTTCCTATGTTTGCCAAACATTTGTACATACTTATACAGTGGTAATTAACCAGTAGGATGCTTTTGGGTCAATTTATAAAATGATACTATTCATTCAACATCACTTTACAACGATAAAATACGTAAGGTTTAGGAAAACCACAAATATCTAATTAAAATGATTATACGTTGTTTTTGTTTATATATAATTATAATTTTATATTTATACACCAATACTACAACAAAGAAGAAAATTGAGTATTTTACAATTATCTATTCCGCTTTATGATTAATAGCGAAAATTGAAAGTCGTGATTTAGCAAAAGCCATAATAATTTCCCCAATCACTTATTATCTCGAGGAATATGATAACTTTACACTATTCAGTATTGACCTAGCGTAAATCAATAATTTACCTGGCATAAATCCTAAATAAACGAAAGTAAACATCCATATCCTATTACATAAACCGTCTAACACTGTTTAAAATTATATTATTTATCAATAAAAAAATATAAATTCGGCCTAGGCTCAGGATGGACTCTTAGGTTGAGAGTACAACTTAAAAAGTCCAGAAAATTAGAAGGACATATCTTTTGCAAATTAGTAAATTAAGGTGACAATGACCTAAGAGGTTTATCCCTTATTAATTAAAAACAAATGTGTAAGCATCTTGCTGATTTCATTTTATCAAAATATCGATAACATATAGATGGTAGATGATAATTTCCAGGGTTATCCTAGTGGTCATATGAGGTTTTGATTGCCTACCATGGATGTGTTGATAGTAGATTTTTGTGAAGTCGAGGATAAAACATAGGTATTACAAAGTCGCTCTTGTAAGATCTTAGAAATTCACATGAAACCACCTCGAAATATCCTTGTTTCAAAGATAGAAAAACAATAGTAAAAATACTGGAAGATTATTGATTGACCGTGTGTGAAGATGAAAGGAATATGGTCCGGGTGCGGTCAAGAAAAACTCAAATAGTAGAAATATACTAATTTAATGAGCCAACGTTTCGCCCCACGTTGCAGGGCTTCTTCAGGGAAATAAAGAGATGTAAAAGAAAAAAGAATACAAATCAAATGAGAAAACAGAAAAAATACCTAGGCAGACGGCAGCAAAAACTAAAAAAAAAAAACTTTTCTTTTACATCTCTTTATTTCCCTGAAGAAGCCCTGCAACGTGGGGCGAAACGTTGGCTCATTAAATTAGTATATTTCTACTATTTGAGTTTTTCTTGACAGCACCCGGACCATATTCCTTTCATCAATAGTAAAAATATATGTATTATTTTTACCATATCTATATTTAAAGGAGGTAAGGGTCCAGAAGGTGGTTCTTCCACAAAAGGATGGTGCATAGTTTGTCTCTTCAACAAATACAAAAGATAAGACATGTATTCATTCCTTCTTACTTTCTCCTCAATGTCACACACTGGTTCACTCAACTTTGTTATCCAACAGCTTAACGACATCATATCTACCATTCAAGGATAAATATAATATGAGAAAAAGGTAATATACACAAAATCACCTCACCTCAATGACCTACCAAGTTCATTTTCTATAAAGGATATGTTATTTTTTATTTCAAACATCATCATATTAAACTCTGAATCAAGATTTGAAGCATCCATTTTATTGATTTTATATTAAATGTTTACACAATAATTTGGCCAAACTATTTTTGTACGTTTTTAAGAGGTTGCGAATTAACATATGTTTTAACAGTATTAAAAATGAAAACATAAAAATAATACTTTTTTAATGAAGTAATCTAATAATTACAATTTTGTTTGACTTTGTTTATCAGTTGGCATAATAGAGGCCTGAAACAATGAAAATATTATTAATATAGGTAATGTTGAACGTTAACATTAGGTATTCTTTATTCAATGATTTCCCTTACAAAGAGTCATCTGAACTGTCTTTTAGCCCAAGTTCACTCATTATTCTGCTATGAATGTTTTCATCTCTAGAATATATAAAATCTGACTCTAAAATCGAGAATATAAATTAGTTTAATGCTTACACTTTCTAAATTATCATTAAACATTTATTCTGAATTCAACCTGAACTAAATATTGCACTGGTGTAGGAGTATCCGATCCATTGAAGATATTCGCCAATTAATGAATTGATAAGATCTACTTCAGGCGTAATAATAGGTTTTGAAACTTTCTTTAAATCATGTATACCAAGCAATCTCAAAACTTCACACCTTATTTCAGACCTCAACTTTCCCAAAACTCCATCACGTTCTAAACCACCTCTAACAGCTGAAATTATTATAAGTTACCATTAACCAAATGATACACAATTGGACTATAAAAAAATAATATGAAGGTAAATAAATACCTTCTACCAGTTTTTCCTCCATTTCATAATAGTACTGTCATCTATGTTTGGAGGAATGAATAAAATTATTTCCCCATGGCAACCACCATAGGATAAAATAATACTATGGAAACCACAAACAAACATGCATATTAATATGTATTTGTATTGCCGAAGGATATATTTTAGTACTTAGAATGAGAATAGATAAATTTATATTATTATTCTTCGATGTCTTGTTTGTTTAATTAATAACATGATTAGGTGATCAATTGAGCACTGTAAGTTTGTTGAAAACTTGGAGGTTATGCTTGGCGTCAGTAACGCTTGTTAATTCTATGCTTTGGTTTTTAATTACACGTCTTTAGCAATGTTAGAAAATTTCTATAAGTTATAATATTTCGTCATATTTAAGTTAACTTTAAAATGAGTACCAATTATTATAAAGTTCTGGGATGTAGATCTGATGCTTCCTTGGAAGAAATCAAAAGACGCTATCACTATCTGGTTTTAAAGTGTCATCCTGATAAGGGAGACAGTAGTGACAGTAATGGAAATTACTCATTTCAAGAAATCGATGAAGCTTGGAAAATTTTGAGAGATCCTGTAAGCAGGAAGGCATATGATGAAGAATTAAGACTGAGAAGATTAGAAGAACCAAATTTAATCTTTGGTACATTCAAATTGAATGAGCTGGATTATGATTCTTCAAGTGATACATACTCCTGTTTTTGTAAGTGTGGTGGTATATATAGGTTTACCACACATGGGTTTGAACAGTTTAATTCTTATTTAATAACCTGTGAACAATGTTCCTTAATGATTTCTGTTGAGTTGCAGTGATCCAAGATATAATGTTTCGTGCAGTTCCTGGTTTATCTATTATTTTAGTTTTATGTTAATTCAGGAATATTTTATGTTTTTTTATGTAATAAGCTACAGATTAATAGTTTATTTTACACCTATGAAGCTGTAATTTATTTCTGCCATCAAAGTTGAACTTGTCTTTTCCACTAAGTAAAATCCATATTATAATCATATCAATCATTTGTGTAAGTATGGATTTAATAAAAATTATTTCTTTGCTGATATCTAAATAGACCAGTATAAATAACTGATAACGTATCTATCTTAAATACAGTTTAACTTAAAAATTAATTCAGTTCTTTATTTGTTTTCCATTTGTTATTCATTCATTAGTATATAGGATCCTTTGTGTTTTAACTGACAATTATGTAGGCATACATTTTTTTGTGAGATTTACATGTTTGTATCATAACACCTTCATTCTTTCATGTCTTCAACTATCAACCAATTTATAAATAACTAATTTTTTTGAGTAAATACTCATTGGCAGTCACCTACAGAAAGAAAATTTAAATTTTTTATTTAAGAAAAATTAAACGTGTTTTATTTTTTATATATGATTTTGTAATTTAAGCTGAAATCAGATATATTCACAGGGGAAGTGTATACGGAAATACCTATTTTATAATTTTTAAAATATAATAATTTTAAACATTGGTGTTAGCTAATTCTAACCATTTATATTGAAGATTTTTTTAAAGATGAAAACATAAAGTCAATGTAACTCCTAGTTTTGACAGTGTTTCAGTTTATTAATTAATGTACAAAGTAATCTACTAATAATTTTGATCCTTTTCTTAGTGAACGAATAAATTTCCTTTGGTGCTTATTAACCTTTATTCTCCTGTGATATTAGTTTTTAAATTTATAAGTAACAGGATTTAAAACAGAAAGGATAAGTATGAATTATGAATCATGTAATGGGGTTCTGTTGTTCAGTACATTTGTTCAAGCCAGTTCATATGATTTGAAAGTAATACCAATAATAGACCTTATGAATCCAATGTTTCAATCCCAATATCATTAACAATACCTTCCTCTATTCATCTGACTACCTACTTCTGTCAAGAACCTAATTCTGATTGGTAAACCCTAACACTGCTTTCCATTCTGCATCTTTCTCATGCTGATTTTTTCAATGTGATTGAGTCAATTTTAATCAAAGTTATAGATCATTAATATGCCCATCACCTTAATAGGCCCATTTCAACTATTGAATGAAATGCTACTATATCAATAGTATTAAAAAGTTGCATTCTCTACAATTTCAATATTTCTTAGTATTTTTATTTCCAATTAATTAAAATGAGTACTAGTAAACAACTATCACTCTGACATGGAAGGGTAAGGTGTGTTTACAAGCCCCTCACACTATCAGAATATGTTCTACCATTGCAGGTTGTAATCTTGCACCAATAAGTGATTTGTCTTTAAGCCAATTTAGACTTTACCTCAACCGAAAAAGGCCTAATAAATTTAGGGCTTCTTTATTCCTTTTAGCTAGTAGATGCCGACAGCTATGTCCAATTAAAGCAGTAATAATAGCAGTAGGTTATAAACCACAACAATAGTGTACATATTCACTTACTATGTCAGAGTGATACTTATGTACTCTTCGCAAAAATAGTTAAGGTAATATAAATAGTGGAATCAACATTGGATAGAGGAATTGAGCCGGTCATTGCTGAGCGAGTTAGAGTGCCAACTTTGACTGGAGCAGTTGACCGTTATTTCTGTGGTGGCCTTGTATGTAAGAAATGGTTAGAAAGGCGGTCATAAAAAAAAGATACAAGGAAATGTTGCGAGTATGAAGAATTTTTTAAACCTCTATAAAAATATTTTTCAGTTTGGCTCTTTATATACTGCCACCAAGTTTAAGGAGAACTTATATTACAAACCTTTTTTTATTCACTAATACTATATGATCCTAAACATTATCCTCAAATGGAAAACAAAAATTAAAAAGACTGACTAATACCCAAACTCAACTTTCGTAAATGTATCTTTAAATTTTAAATGAAAGATTGTAAACAGTAATAGATCAGAACAATTTATGGTGAAAGGAACCCGTTGTTTTCTCTTTTCTTGTTTAATGAGTACATCTGTATTTTTAATGTTGAATAGATATTTATCTGACTAGCTGACAGGTAGGTCTTTTTGACTTAGTAACATAATTTTCTAGTTTTTATATCATACATTTCCAACATATATTTATTTGTTACTGTACTTATTTATTAATATGGAAAAGGATTGTGCAACATTAATAATAAAAAAATTAATTTATTCTGAACACTAAAATATATAAGATAAATAAATGTTGCTAAGGGTCCATCAGACCCTCTTATCGCTCTTAGGGTTAACGAAATTTGTAACTTCTTGTATGTGGCAATACCTAAGATTGAAATGGAGTTAAGTTGATTTTAATTATGGAATTGATTCATGAAGTGCAGATATTAAGAGTTTAAAAGAATCTAGGACAAAAACTGTTTACAAAATAATGATAAATAACATTTTAGGGAGAAGATTGTTGAATCTATGTGGACTAATATATTAAAAAATCTTTGATTACATTGATCTAACATTAATGTTAAGGAAGTGGTAATAATGGGTTGAACTAGTCAGGTAAGTTAAATTCTTGCTACTTTTTTCAACACTAGAGAAACTAATGGATATCCATTATTACTTAGATTTGAAGCCTCATGGTCCTCGATTCTATCTGCTTCCTGTAGGCTATATTTTAAAGATTTATAGCAGTCACAGTGTGGTCTCAGTTTTCAGTGTCTGTCCGTATAAGTGACAGGTTTCATCATAAACTTTCCATTTGGTTTGCGTTTGTATTTGAGTCTGTAAGTACTCCATTACTCAATCAGAGTTAATTTATTTTTAGTCCTATCAGGTCAAGAAGGTTTCTTAATTAACTGTTTGGCCTGTCTATGGCCAGCACATTCCTTGCCTGCTTTTATCTTAAGTTAAGTCAAGGACCTCTTTTCACTTATGCTGTTTAGAAATGCCTAGTAAAGGTATTGTTGAAGGTTCTGTTCCCACAATAAAAGGAAAAATCAGAATCATGTTCTGCTAATTGATTATGCAGACAGTAATGTGCAGTAAAGAGCATACTTGATTATACAGACAGTAATGTGCAGTAAAGAGCATACTTTACCAGTTGATATCCTTTAAACATGACAAGTTGGACCTAATGGCAAATACCAAAGATACTTATTCTTGGTACCCAACACTGCATCAGCAGTCACCTATAGAATTAAAAAAAAAATACTGGATTTATTTTATTTCATAATTGAAAATTATTTAAGTTCATAAATGTTTTCCCACTAAAAAGTGTCAATTTTTTTTAAGTTATTCAGATTCTCACTCCTTACGGAGTAGCTTATAGACTGAATAATTCTTAAATTATAATATCAGTTCCAATAAGTCTTTGAGTGTGTGTGTCTATATATATATTGCTATGACCCTCTTGGTTATTGAAATGATATTTAATTTAATTATGAATTTTTACTGAATAATTAATTCAATCAATTAATTTAAATTGGCCTGCTCAACTTCTGGTATTAATCCCTGAAAGGTGAATTAAATTTTGAATTATTTTCTTTATATATATTCTTACTTGAGAAGGCACAGTTATTAAAATTGATATCTAATTTAATTGATGCATTTATTATACCTTGGAATAGAACTGGAACTATGACACAGAAGTGTAATACACTACATAGTAAATTATGTGGCTCGTATGTCTGATCTTAATCTGCAATCGTTCTTTACTCCAGCTTTGCTGTTGGCTAGTAGAGGAGGAGATGTCTATTGCTGGCCATAGAAAAGTGTCTCCCTTCTCTTCCTCAGAATGTGTAACCATTTTATTAAAACTTTAATCTTCACAAACTATGTTCTTCACTCTTCTGTTGTTAAACTAATAATTCCTACTATTTACACTCTGAAGGGGCACCTTGTCCTTGGAGAAAATTGTCTGATTCTGCCATAATAGTTAGGATACCTAATTGTACATTATCTTTGTTTTGAGCTGTTGATTTATTATTATAGTTAAAATATACATACTTCAATCCTAGTTTTCATGTTATTCATTTCTAAAGAAAGAATTATAAGGAGTGACATATTGGACTAAGGAGTGATAAAGGAAGTAGGACACCGCAATTATTTGTAATAGAAAATAATTATTTAGTAGTAGTTCAGTGTTAACCTTTTGATTATGAACGGTTTTCAGCATAAAAAATATTATAAAACTTACAAAAAAATGTCCTTAAAAATATTTAAAATATTCTCACTTTTTCAGTATTATCACGCCTGGAATGAAAATAAAATCCAACATAGAAGGAAATATCAAATGTTATTGCAACTTAAATAAACAGAGATCATATGTAAACAATCAGGTATAAAGTAACTTGCAGAAGTTTTTTAGCTCTATTTTATTTCATGTATGTGAACTAACTTATTTGGGAAAAACACATGACGTCAAGAAAAAGAAAGAAAAATACCAAACTGATAAGCAGAGGCTTGTTACATCCACTGCTGTTTTTCTTTGTTTTGTTTAGTTAGTAAAAATACTATTCTTCTCTTTATTATGAAATATTTAGAGTATAGAAAATAAGTTAATTAATTTCACAGACATCGGTGTCTTGAACTATCATTTGACAATACCAGTGTGTGGGCCTGACCCAGTTGTAAATATTGAAAGTAAATTAAATATTTGTCTTTCAATTGAGCAATCTTGGCCACTTCCTAGTGCATTCAATCTCAAAAATAAGCATATGTATAAAGAGGTTCAGAAATGCTATGGAACTAGGTAATGTACCAAACATTGGTATTATTTGTACTGATTTGTTGAGCACTGAGGAGTGACCATCAATAAAAAAATACACAGTTTTCATTTAATTTCATATTATGAAACCAAGTATAAAGGGGGAAAAAAAGTTCCATCCATTTTCTGCTTCTTACTAGAGTGTCCTTTCAGCACAAAATATTCCATTGTAATGGTATATTGGTGGGAATTAGGATAGGACAGGATAGTTACTTAAAACTATGATAGAGGCAAAAAGTGTTATAGTGATTATTGTGTTCAATTTATAATTCAAATTATGTTTTATATCAACACTTGAAAGAATGCTGAAAATATGGGAGCCACTATTCTTAGATTTACTGTAAAAGAAACTGGTACCATTGACTTGTTAAGTCTATCTCATCTGTGTGATAGGGCTTAGGACTGTGATAAGCATTATACAATTTGTAACTTGAAAACAATTAATGATTAGATCCCAAAAATGAGAAGGAAATGCTAACATCTAAGGGTATTATGAGAGAAAAATAAAATTATTTTCACTCTGAGGGTTGATCATTTTTATAGGTCCAATGTTGATTTTACACCTCATTTGCAAAAAAAAAAAAAAAAAAAAACAGGATTGAAGAAATTTGACATTTTGTCGTTTTAACATGTAATGTTTTATGCTGAATAGGAAGGGACCATTCAAATATAATTCAAAGCTGTAAAGTCCCAATTGCACCATTGTAAAATTTTCCTTTATGAAATATGTGAAATCTATTATAATATTTTTTTTCTTGCGATTACAATTGTAGTTTATCTTCTCAGCCTCTTGTTAAACAAAGTCTACTTCAAGAAAATCTTTGGTCGATGGTTCACATCGAACTATACGATGGTGCAGTTGGTAGATATTGACCTTAAATAGTTTTTGGGCGATCGTATGCTATTAAAAAAAAATTAACAGGAAGCTGGAGACTAAAATGGTTGCCATGGTGATTAAGCCTCAGAATAAATGTCTTAATTATGATCACAGATTGTTATGGAGCATCAATTGTTTCTGAAACGTGAATTTTGTTCTTTAGAATCTTTTGATTCGATTCTAGGCGGTACGAAGCCCTTCCAGGTCGAGGGTTACCTAATACCACAGTTACCCAAATACCACTTTCGGATACAATAAAAAATTCTAACATGTCGAAAAAGATGAATCAACAAAACGATTATTAGAAATTCACGAGAACGAATTTTCTTTTTCGTAACCTCCTTTATTATTAAATTCATACAGTATATACATAAACAAACATAATAGAAATGATAAATGTATACTAGTATAATATTGCCTTGTGGCATTCTAAGGTTAGTTGTAGGGTCCAATTAAGGTAGTTAAAATCATGTAGCTTACGCCAGTAAATTATTGGAACGGGGAGGGACGTTCCGCTGTTTAAGTCTGAGTGTAACGACTTTAGACTGTAGAGTCCAAAGCCCTTCCCTCATCGAGGACGTCAACTAAGGGGCAGTGCACTGCCACCTCCCAGTTCTTGGTAGAGGAGTAATTTCACGAAACAGAGTTAGAGCAGGCGTTCAACCCATCAAAAAATTTGATGTGTCGTCGGCTTATGAACTCCGGCACAGTGGGGAGTTGGAGCACGGATCACACTGTTCTTGGTTCCCCTGACGATTCTTCGAAGAATGGTCCCTGAAGACTCTTTAGTATGTTTAACGTAGTTTTGTAAAGTTGTCTCATTAAAGGAACACCATGGAGTAGAGTTGGTCTGATAATAGCTTTGTAGATCAGTAGTTTTAGGCGCAGTGAAAGTTTCGGTGAAGTGATCTGTATAGGCTGCACCATCTATACGTTTTAAGTCTTGTGCCTCTTCTTGGCATGATTGGAGAAGGTGAGAGGACAATGTAGGTTCACACCAAGGTAGAGGATGAAATTTGAGATCTTCCGTCTCTGTTCATCCACCACGAATCTTTAAGGCAGGCAGCTCTTTTTGCCTTTCTAAAAAGACATGACAATAGCGTCAGTCTTAGACGGGTTCACTCTGATGCCATATTTTTTCAATGCAACTACGATGGTGGCAGAAGCTTTCTGTGCAAGGGTAAGAGCCGGTTTAGGCCTGGCACTAGAGCCATAAACTCCAATATAATTTGCATAGGCTGCAACCACTGCCTCTTTATGCTCTAGGGATACAATCGACGCAGTAAAGATGACGAAGAACAAGGGTCCTAGTACTGAGTTTTGTGGTACACCGCAGGTGGTGGAGGCTGGAAGCGAGAATTCTTCACCAACCCGTACGACGAAAAACCTCCCAATGAGGTAGCTACTGATTAGTCGGCATAGGGCGGCGGGAAACTTGAACATTTCCAGTCGACGGAATAGAAGTGGAAGTGATACGCTATCGAACACCTGGCTACAGTCCAATGGTTAAAAGGCCGTCGCTCTATTCCTCCTCATCTGCTCGATGGTGAACCACTGGAGTTTCACTAAATTATGTTCACAGGAGACACTCCTCTGGAAACGAGCTCTGTTTTCCACGACGAAGTACCGACTCAAGTTGGCCACAGTAGGAGAAAATGGGTATGTCGTTAGGACTAAGAGGACTGTCAGGTGGTGGTGAAGGAGCAGTATTCGTCCGTTCAGCATCCCTAGCCGCATTGTTCGAGGCCAGCAGGGCAGCCTGTTTCCCAGATGTCAGCAAGTCCCCATCAGCTGTTAGGTGAACCGTCTTCCTCATGGTCACGAAAGTTCTTATTAGATTTCAGAATTGACGATGGTCATTGTGTGTTCGTCATAGCTGTTCGTGCCAGAGTGAAGTTTTCCAGTCACGCATTAAAAGTTGTGGAGGTTATTTCAATGACTAATAAAAGCAAGCACATGCTTCGGTGTGCTTCCTGCTGTGATTGGGAAGCGGGAAGATCTTTGGTATGTTCCTGTTTGCCGCCTCCTGAATTACAGTGTCAACCATTCCTACCTGTGGTAAAATAAAAATAAAAGAATATAAACCTAAATTTTCAAGAAGCAGTAAAAAATAATGTATTTTCGTGGAAGGATGACTCTACTTTTGTTGTGCAGGATGGTAACCCTTAAAGCAATCACCCAAACGTAATCCAACATCAAATTTTATTTTTACACACTTCTAGGATTATTTTTGTTTTTAAACCAGTCTTATTCTAACTGCCGATTCTCCCATACTGACCGATAATTGCAATTCAAGATCATTGCACACACGGTGGGCAATTTGTCTCGAATGGGTTAAAACAATAAACTGAAGTGTGTAATCATTTCACGGCGAGATTACAAGATATTCAGCTATTTCATTTTCATTATGATAATGAAATGATCATATAAATAAACTGCTTAAAAAATTTAAAAAAAAGGTTAAGTTACATCAATTACTTAATAATTATTATAACCAAATAGAGTAAAAATAAGCAGTTGACATTTTTAGAGCAAACTAATATAGAAACAGATTCATATAAAAAACATAGCGATGCCTTGAGGTGTGGGCAAGATATTTTTGTGGGAATAAATTAAAATCACTAACTTATTACGGAATAATTAATTAAAAATAACTTTGCTCCCTGATTCACTTCCGAACCGTCTTACTAGATCTATTTATATTAACTTACGTCGACGTTGAGAAGGATCTACAATCACAGGCTCTAACCCCTTGCCATGTGTAAACAAGTTTTGATATCGCCAGAACACTTTCCACCTCTATAAAAGTTTACAGTACAGTGAAATGATTTGTCATTGATGGAGGTCATTAGTTTTATTCTTAATGTATCCTGGATCGATAAATGAATGAATAATTTTTAAATAAAATGATATGAGGCAAGGTAATGGAAATGAAATTGTTCAGCAGAAACTTATAGAAAGATTTGTAAAATTTCGGATTTTTATTTTTTATTAGTCACTCTAGTAATTTTGTATGCAATTTCACAGTTATAAATCTGTAAGGGGTAGCAGGGTGCTAGAACAGATCATCAGGCAGTATAGTATACTGAGTGTTACTCTTGACAGACGCCTACTTAGCAGGCTTGATTACCTGCTAACTTCTCCTAAACTTTCTCTACGCCTCAAATTAATGATTTACAAGAATGAGCTCAGGCCAGCACTACTCTACAGAGCTATAGCACTTTACTGACCAATATAGTACCAACGATGGCTAAAAAACTTAAACATTTTCAGAGTACTATGCTCAGTTGCTTACTTCACTTTAACGAGCTAAGACACATATACCCACGACACTTAAAACTGCTGGCAGTAATGGAATTCATGACACGAAGACACATCAAATTCTTTGATAACATCCAACAAACTGCGCAACTTTACTAACTTACTATTCCACACCAACAGAACGCCCAACAAGTTGTAAACATTCTTAACAGCCTCGGATTTGCCTGAGAACTAACTTTCTACCGACATCACGAAACCTGGCGAGCCCCGTCATCAGACAGTAGATATAATCTTTATATACTCCTTTATATAAAAACACAATATCCATTTCCTTATTTCTCTCTTAAAATGCTACAAAAGAGATATCGATCTCACTCAGTCATCATTACCCTCTGATATAAATAGCTACCCCCATGGAACTTGGAAAAAAAATGTTATTCATTTGCCAGTGGTCGATGATTTCTTCTTGGTGATCAGAAAAGAGAAAATGGTCTTTTGGCATCCTAATGGCCAACAAAGCCACTGTGACGAACTCGACATTTTTCTTCATGACAAAATCATAGACATTGGCCTAATTTTTTTTTTGTGACCCTCTTTCTTGTCATTTCTTACATACGGGCGAAATATGTGTTAACTACAGGGTACCACCCTATAGAAATTTATGTATCCATATCCCATTCGCTGATTCACTATCCCATACTTACTAGCTGTATTTCTATGTAAATACAGTTCTATATTTCAATAAACAAAAATCATTCCAAATATTAGTCTGTAGTTATTCGAAAAAAATACTTGCACCTGAGAAAGATGTAGATAATGTAATTGACATCCAACATAAAGAACCAAATTAAATTTATCAATTTAGACATAATTAGTATTAGTAGACAGAGTAGTATTAGTAGACATAGTAGGATTATTAGACAGAGTAGTATTAGTAGACATACACTATTCGCGCCTCAAATGGAAAACATATTCTAAATATTTTGGTAATATTTGGAAAAAGAACAGAGAAATCATTTCCTCTGTCATGTGGCGCCACTTGCGATCGACACTAGACTATTAACATTGTTTGTTGTGGTCTTGTTTACAGTTCCGTTGCACTATGGGTCGAGGCACCCTTTGGTTCTGAACATTGGTCAAGCAATATAACGTAACAGTCGCATTTTATTCCAAAATATTGTTAAGAATGTGTCGGGGTTGTCTAGTCTTAGGCGATTTCTCCAGCCTGATATCTCTTTACAGAAGGCCCACGACAAGGCGTATTCATTATAAGTTAGGATCGGCCGTGCCAGAGGATGAGCCCTGGACACTGACGAAGGTAGAGGAGGTCTGGGTAAGAGAGTCTGAGGTAGAGTAACAGTTCAAGTTCCCGAGATGAAGCGGACGGACTACAACTGTCAAGATAGGAGCCAGCTTACTAGTTGCCGAAATGAAGCGTACGGACCAGTAAGCTGATAAGGCTAGGTGCAGCTCTAGTTGCCGAGATGAAGCGGACGGACTAGAGAGCCGGGGAGAGACGGGAAATTACACTGGTTGCCGAGATGAAGCGGACGGACCAGTGTAACCGTTAAGGATTAGGTTACAATCTTAGTTGCCGAGATGAAGCGGACGGACTA
>NW_027106803.1:421735-427479 GCF_000696795.3 Halyomorpha halys
TGATTTATAAATTTGAGAGCTTCGGTGAGGCTCGAGGTGGAGCGCTCTGGTGAGATGTGGTCCAACCACTTGCTCCCTCTCGCTACAGGACTCCCCTCCTTGATGACGGAGTCATAGGGATGTTCGGGCGTTGCAGTAGTCGATGTTGTCAAAGAAGTGGACTATCAGTTTGACTCGTCGTCTTGATCGAGTCCGGTTGTTATTCTTCCTATTTGGAGAGTATTTTGGTCTTTCTAGTTGGAATGTACGCTGTTCATCTTGTTTCGGGTTACTCGTTCTTCTCAATTCGAGTGTTTGTTTCCTAATTGTGCTGTAACTTTGATTGCAGTTATGGAAACCGCTATTTGCAGCGTTGGTCGCCTCAAGTTGAAGCGAACTCGGAACTGATCTTCCCCCTCCTACTGTTCCTATCAAAGTCGGAATTTAGGTGTGTCTCCGGGGTGAAAAGATTGAAGTTCTGATGTTGGTAGTGATTTGCTCCACGACTTGTTAATTTATAATCTCCTAGGTGGTGCTGGTAGGTAGTAGTTCCAGTAAGATCAGAAGGAGAGAACATCAGCTGCGCCAGTTTGTGTGCCACGATGTGCGAACAGGCTGGATGACTTCGGTGTTCCGGTGAAGGTAAAGTCGAAGCATCTAAGGTGCCTGATGTCGCTAAGTGGGGCGGTCATGGTGAGATCCTATTAGGTTATCTTGCACCAGATGTAGCCATGTTAGGCCGGTCGGCGGGAGCTCTTCATTAGTTGGAGCGTCTCTGCGCCAGTCGGGGCCATTATTTGGTGGGCGGTCGGCGCGATGCTTTCTAGGGGTTTAGCATCGGTGCGCCAGTCGTGGCCCATGAGCAGCAGGCTGGCGGGATGTCTCGATGTACCTTAGGTGGTGGGCGCCCGTACCAGTGTAGGAGGTCCGCTAATAGGTATTGTTTTGTCTTCGTCAGCGATAATCTAAGGTCCAGTGAAGAAGTTGTAGAAGCATAGATCCTCATCTCGGGTGACTTCGTTGTGGGTTACGCCGGCTGTACCTACGAAGTCCGAGGGAGTTCTGCGCTGTCCTATGCGGACATGTAGCAGGGAAATATAGGCTTCGATTTTCTTGAGAATAAGCTGGCCTGTTGGTCCTTAACGAGAAGATGATACCGCGGTTGACTTTTGAAAATTTCCTCTAGTGTCGAGTCTTGAGCGTTGGGAGAGTGTCTATTCCTGATTTAGCACGTCTTGATTGGTGGTAGGCATGAGCTGCTGTGTTTGCGAGCGGTGCCTAGGCGTTTGCCGAATTTTCGTGAGACGTCTTGGCTAGTGGTATCTCCTTAATATTGCTTGGGCCTGTCCTTCCTTGGGTGTATAATCCGCAACACAGGTCCCTGATTGAGTTTTAACTGCGCTGGGTTATATTATTTGTCCTACTGGTTTTCGTCGTGTCTCTTCTCTTTCCGTCTCTGAAGATTCTCGTGTCATCTCTTTCGTTATTGCTTACTATCTCTCTAGTTAGCTATTGTTCCACGTTTAGTAAGTAGGTCCTTCGAGTGTCGGGCCTCGTTTCTACGGACTTATCACGTCAGGCCTCTTTGTGACGACTTGAGATCGAGATCATGTCGGGCCTCTCTTCGACAGCTTGGATCACGTCGGGCTTCTCTGCGACGGCTTGGATCACGTCGGGCTTCTTTTCGACGGCTTGGATCTCGTCTGGTGGGCTTCTCTACGTCGGCCTTGATCACGTCGGGCTTCTTTGCGTCGGCCTAGAAGCGATATTAAGGAGATAACACTAGCAAAGACGTCTCACGAAAATTCGGCAAACGCCTAGGCACCGCTCGCAAACGCAGCACCTCATGCCTACCACTAATCAAGATGTGCTAAATCAGGAATAGACACTCTCCCAACGCTCAAGACTCAACACAGCAGAAATTAAAAAAAAAGAAAAAAAAAAAGACACTCTCCCAACGCTCAAGACTCGACACTAGAGGAAATTTTCAAAAGTCAACCGCAGTATCAACTCCTCAAGGACCCACAGGCCAGCCAATGCTCAAGAAGACCGAAGCCTCTATTTCTCTGCTACCAGTCCGTATAGGACAGCGCAGAACTCCCTCGGACTTCGCAGGTACAGCCGGCGTAACCCACAACGAAGTCACCCAAAATGAGGATCTATGCTTCAACAACTTCTTCACTGGACCTTAAATCATGGCTGATAAAGACAAAACAATACCTATTAGCGGACCTCCTACACTGGTACGGGCGCCCACCACCTAAGGTACTTCGAGACATCCCGCCAACCTGCCGCGCATGGGCATCGCGCCGACCGCCCACCAACTCATGGCCCCAACTGGCGCAGAGACGCTCCAACTTAAGAAGATCTCCCGCCGACCGGCCTCACATGGCTACATCTGGTGCTAGATAACCGAATAGGATCTCACCATGACCGCCTCACTTAGTGACATCAGGCACCTTAGATGCTTCGACTTTACCTTCAGGGAACACCGAAGTCATCCAGCCTGCTAGCACATCGTGGCACACAAACTGGCACAGCTGATGTTCTCTCCTTCTGATCTTACTGGGATTACTACCTACCAGCACCACCTAGGAGATTATAAATTAACAAGTCGTGGAGCAAATCACTACCAACATCAGAACTTCAATCTTTTCACCCCGGAGACACACCTAAATTCCGACTTTGATAGGAACAGTAGGAGGGGGAAGATCAGTTCCGAGTTCGCATCAATCTCTGCAAATAGCGGCAATGAAAGTTACAACCTAATAAGAAAACACAACACACACTCGAATAGAGAAGAACAACGTAAACCCGAAGCAAGATGAACAGCGTACATTCCAACTAGGAAGACCAAAATACTCTCCAAATAGGAAGAATAACAACTGGACTCAATCAAGACGACCAGTCAAACTCTTAGTCCACTTCTTTGACAACATCGACTACTGCAACGCCCGAACATCCCTATGACTCCGTCATCAAGGAGGGGAGTCCTGTAGCGAGAGGGAGCAAGTGGTTGGACAACAACTCACCAGAGCGCTCCACCTCGAGCCTCACCGAAGCTCTCAAATTTATAAATCACTTCATTTTGGAAAAACACATTGTCATTTTTGTATATTAATAATTTCTGTACATAATACTTAGCAATACCTGTACAATGAATAATAAATGATAACAATGCAATGCACGAACCTTTCTCAAGCAGACATGTACCGACCGCTTTTCGTTCACAGCCGTATGGACTAGGCCTATAAATAAGGGACTCTAAATCCCCGAAATTCGATCTTAGATCCACATCCTTTTCTGGGTCTAGTCATGGCACAGGTGGCGTATACACTGCTTGAGATAGAGAAGTTCATTGCCAATCTATGCTCGCAAAAGTAGTTATTTCTGTACGCATACCTAATACGATGGCCTATCTCCTCTCCTTCTCTCCAGCAATCTTAGTCCGTCCGCTTCATCTCGGCAACTAAGATTGTAACCTAATCCTTAACGGTTACACTGGTCCGTCCGCTTCATCTCGGCAACCAGTGTAATTTCCCGTCTCTCCCAGGGTCTAGTCCGTCCGCTTCATCTCGGCAACTAGAGCTGCACCTAGCCTTATCAGCTTACTAGTCCATCAGCTTCATCTCGGCAACTAGAGCTGCACCTAGCCTTATCAGCTTACTAGTCCGTCCGCTTCATCTCGGCAACTAGCAAGATGACTCCTATATTGACAGTTCTAGTCCGTCCGCTTCATCTCGACAACTTGAACTGTTACTCTACCTCAGACTCTCTCACCTAGACTTCCTCTACCTAGTCAGTGTCCAGGGCTCATCCTCTGGCACGGCCGTTCCTAACTTAAAATGAATACGCCTTGTCGTGGGCCTTCTGTAAAGAGATATCAGGCTGGAGAAATCGCCTAAGACCAGACAACCCCGACTATATGATTGTCAGTATGTAAAAGTATTTTAATAAATTTACTCTTGCATTAATATTAAAAAAGCAATAATTTAATAAAAAAAATCATTAAAAAAAGAAACGAAACAAAACTGTAGACTCATGTTAGAAATAAAAGTTAAACGAATGTCAACTGGTGTGTACGTGTTACTGGCAGAAGGAAGACGAAGAGATGAGTGGAATAGATAAAGAAAAATTGAGGATTGAAGAAGGACTCACGGTTAATGTTTTTTAAAACTCGTATATTGTTTGGACATACTTTTAGGCCCTACTGCGAGGCCCTCAATGTCTTGACACCTTGTCCATTAAATTAAGTCTTTCTGTATAAGTCACTAGTTTGATGTATGGAGAATTGTTTATAACTAAGATAAAACCATCTTATAATTGACATTATATTATCACGCATGTAGATTTATAGAGAGTATAATAAAGAAATATTAATCAATTATTTACTTGTTGAAATCCATGACATTTAAGGGAAATGAGTTTTAAAGGATTATCGATCCATTTATCAAAAATATTCTATAGGTGATTAAGGTATCTGAAGGACTAAACTATATTTAAGCAAGAATTGAGCTGTAAAGATCACAGTCATGTTTACAGAATTGCTATTTATTACTTTAGTATGCTTTCTTAGTGGTTATCAATATTCAGCCTTCATGATCACTAATGATGGCGCTATAAATCTGCCAGGCTGGTCAGATCATGGGATCCAAGTCGAAGGTGGTAAAAAAAATATATATACATTTTTTTTTGTATAACTTGATTTTTTAAACTATGATAATGTGAGACAAGTGGATAGGCAGATTCTTCTATTTATTTTTTTTTTCTGGACCATATCCAATAAATAGAGTTGGCACTAACAATACTTTTGTAAAAAAACATTTAGAATCAATATATAAAAATATTATAGTAACATAGAAATTATTTAATATCATATAACATATAATTAATATATAAGGAAATATTTTTACATAATAAATATCTAAATAATCAAATATGAAAAACAATCAATATTTGTCATACAGTAACTTTTTGCTTTGATAATTCTTTTATAAATTTTAATAATATAAGCTTAAAAATTAATAGTTATTTTTTCAAGCATATAATTATACAATACTCACTGGCAGCCTCCCTCCGGGCATTTGTGAGGTCCGTTAGCCAATTGGTGGCACTCACAAACAATAGGCGTTGGAGTGACGGACTTAGCCTATGAAAACCACGCGCAATGTACTTAGGAAATACATCGCGCGAGGCCTTGGACCTCCACGGTCTGTCGCGCCAATAATAATAATAATAATTTTATTTCAGGAAGATACGAAAAAATATATGTAATTAAAAAAGTAATTAATTCTTGAAACATCAATTAACATTGTGATACTAGTAAGAAACAAAATTCACGCTAAAATCAAAGAAAACAAATTATTTAGTATTAAGGTCGAAAACAACATGATGGATGGATAATTTTAAAACACAAAAGTAATGAATGCTGATTTTTCGATAATCTCACATTATCAAAATGATTATGTGATGTAATAATGGATAATCTAAATGATTATTCCTTTATGAAATAATAGAGCATATTTTAACGGTATGAAGAAATTATGAAAAAACAATTAGATGTGGGTATCCAAAATTGGTGATTTATATGAATGTTAAGCGATTATGAATACCAGACATATAATAAAAATAATAATCCTGTAACATGACAAAAAAGGAGTTAAATAAAAAAAAGAAATTAATAAAATTAAAATATCCGTATCATTTTATTTATGATAGAAATTGTTGACATTAGGAAATGCTTTCGCCAATACTTCGCCAATATA
>NW_027106803.1:427549-428325 GCF_000696795.3 Halyomorpha halys
TCTGTGTGTTTTTCAATCATGAACACCATCATCACTTCTAATCTGAATAATCGTTTCTCCTTTCTATCATATCTTTACATATATTTATATCACTCATTGAAAATGAAAATAGAAAGCGGTGATGGCAAATAAAACTGTATCAAGAGAGATAAAGCTGTATGCGCTGGTATCAAAAACCATTCCAAATAAAATAGATGAAAATATTCAAACTATTTTACCGGAGATTTTTAATTCATATTGAATGGTGACAGGGCTAGAAGCGAACGAAGGCATTTGAATTAGTGGTTGTTTGCTATTTTTTAAAATTTTATTCATATATTAAAAACAAAATAAATTAGCGTTTTAAAATTGTTTATTTAATTAATTATGAATAATTATGAAGTTTTGACATGACATACCCTTTTTAATAAATTAATTATTATTAAAATACAATTTTTAAATTGTTTTTAATATAATTTACTTAATCTTTTGTTTGTAAAAATATATGGATTGAGAACAATTTTTTTTTTTTAGTGAAATACGATTATAATTTTTTTTACAAATAAGTTTTATAACTATTGTAGAACCCCTTATCGGGACCGAGACATCGCCAGTTAATCTGTAGTATATAGAAGAATAAAACTGTAATTTTAATCTAACTCATATCTCAAGTAGAGATTACAATGCAATCAGAATTATATATTCCCGTCTCTCCCAGGGTCTAGTCCGTCCGCTTCATCTCGGCAACTAGAGCTGCACCTAGCCTTATCAGCTTACTAGTCCGTCCGCTTCATCTC
>NW_027106803.1:432430-443622 GCF_000696795.3 Halyomorpha halys
AGTTTACAAGGATTGTTCGTAAACTGGCGGGGGGAGTTACAGTCAGCTGGTACTTCGATGTCAGCTGACTGAGGAGATCAGCTGATCATGTGTATATATAAAGATGTGCTGAACCCAAGAAAGCCAGTATGTTACAGCAGTTCAAACGTGTTACATCTTATTCCTTCTTCTCTTTTTTTTAAATTTTAATAGTTATTTTTCTAGAATTCAGTTATTTTATTTTGAAATTTAGATGAGTACAGTCATTTCTCCCTATGCATCCTCTCTTTTTCTAATTATAATGAAATTTATTCTTGAGGTTCCACAATGTGGGATAATAATGATAATATAATCGTGAGGGTAATCATTAATCTCCTAGAAAAACTCGGTTGTTAAATTATCCCCGCCAAAGACAAACAAAAAAAGAGCAGTCGTAAGTTGTCAACCACAATAAGAAGTGATATCAAAAAGGTTGGCCCGACAGGTAAACGGTCTCAACCTTGGGTTAACACGAAATACCTTCAGCTGAAGAAAATGGAAGCTGGAATTTGGCAGGGTGCCTATTAGTACCCAATTGGCAACTTTGCAATTATTACTACCGTCAAAATACCATAACTGCTATTCAAGACACCCCGCCCAAATTAAACTTTAAATTCAATTTTACATTTTTTTACAGACAACCTAATATTTCTCGGATAGAGGTGTTTCATGTTAACCCAAGCCGATAATTGCCAAGACTCCTTTTCTAGCGGGAAAGAGGAAGGTGACTGGAGGGATTGGTGACGAAAGGAATGGATGAAGTTCAAACATTATCCAAATTTTAATATAGAAGATATTAACCATCTTTCATATGGTATTAAAAATCTGAGAAACCCAAAAAATTACAGATTCCACATCGATATATAAGCTTTCATATCCAAAAGCAGTTTAACATATTCTAATAATTTTGTAAAATTTTCCACTAATGATGACAGTGTTAATCTAAAACTACTATGAGTTTTTATAAAATGGTCCAACTTATCCAGAAGCAGATGATATTTTCTAATTTTGTAAAATTTTCCACAGCTACAGAGCATTGGATTAAGAATTCCAGTTTCTTCGATGTAACATTAAATATAGAAATCATTAAATACTTTATTATGTTATATGAGTAATACGAAATATTATAGAATCCTCAACAAAATAACAAAACTTGGCGATTTTTCCACTTACCTAGATAATTATACATATTCCAATGATTTAATAAAATTCTTTATTTTTTTTTTAATACTTTTTTATTTATTGATAGATATTACAATCTGCCACACAGTTGTGGGCAATAGGTAATAGTGATGAATGATCTCAATAAAAAAAAACTCTTAAAATATATACAAACAGAAGAATAAACAAAATGAAGATAATCAAACTATGTGTATGAAAAATAAATAAATAAAATAACATAATGATAAAATAATATAATCTCTAGTCACATTTACACTCTAATATACAATATTTACACAATCGACCTGAGGATCCCTGAGCCCACTTTATCTCCCACGTGTGAGGGGTAGAGCAGAGCTCAAAAGATCCCAGCGCATCCCTCTCGCCGCATCACTGGTAGTCAGTGGAGGCTGAGCAAGTGCGCTAAAGCAAAATTCTTTATAACAACAAAATATTGAATTTAAATTCCAGTATCATCTTTTTAAAATTAAATATAAAATTTCTTAACAATTTTTTATAGAGGAACACAGTACACTTCTACACCTCGGCTTCGGAAGATCTACTAAGCACGGAGGAAGACGTGTGTGGCGCTTCCTGCATCGGCAAAGTAAGTTTACCTCTACAGCCTTTTCTCTTTAAGAACATCAAGATCGACAAAGTACGATATCTTGGCTTCATCTTGGACAAAAAACTCACTTGAAACGAAGACACAAGACTTTAAATACAGAAACTCAACTCTTTTCTTTTTCCTGCCTCACCATTTCTGGTATACGGGATGCAATAGCAGTGCTCTGGGCTTACGCATGCTACTGCCCCCAAGAATCGACAATTTTATTTTCTAATATTGTTATTATAAATGACAGTGAGTGATTCAATGTAATTTTGGGAACATTTTTGTTTTATTTTACTGTGGTGAAGCCCAGCGCTCGGTTGAGGGCCTTACTGATGGGTGTGCACCTTGTCCGGTAGGTCAAGCTCTCCAGGTCCGCATATGTCCAGGTGCGTCCTGCAGTTCACCAGCCTTGTCCAGCCATCATGATCACAGTCCGGTTAGCTGATGTCGGCTTGTCGGCTGGTTGATATTTTCCCATCATAAAATGGAAAAAATGATAATTCCCCTTCCCCTCCCGCTTCCCAAAAATGTATAATTCTCTTCTTCCATCAGAAGCAACGCCTCTGACACGGTGAGTCGAAAATCTTGGTCTTTCTCGACAGCCTGGATCGGTGTCCGTACATGGCGGATCAATTCACTATTACGTGCTCTCCTGTTCCTGTACCGGTGGTCGATGTTCTTTCTCAGAGCTTTGGAAAGAACATCGACCACCAGCTTTTTCCGAAACAGTCTATGTCTTATTAGGATCCATGAGACCCAATAGTCTCGGAGAACCCACTTAGCCCTCGATCTTGGGAAAGAATTTTCTCAAAGTAAATTCTTCCCTTCTGGCTTGGTACCCATCATCTATTCCACTCCTCTATTGAGTCTTCCCGCAGCATCTTTTTCCATAAGATTTGAGTTTAACCGATCCTCTCCTGGAGTTACTCTGGGAACGCTTCCAGTCCCTACCTCTCCATATTTCAGGAATCCTCTTTGAGGATGAGGTCCAAGAGCATCGCTCTGGTCAGCGCTTATATCGCCTAATGTAACACCATGCACAATTCCCTCTTCATGCTCTCCAACGAGATTCTCCGCTTCTGTCTTCAGTCTGACTCTGCTGTTCTTGGCCACGATTGACTGCCAGGTTGTCGACATCAGACGTGGCAAGGTACCTTTTATCTTCTAGTTCCCCATCAACTCATCGAATTCTAGCTTCCATAGAGCCGGGTGCCGACCCGAATTCGGACCGAAATTTCGATTTTTCTTTCGACCTTGTTGTAGTTACCACTGATTCTGATACTCCTGTTATTGAGATAAATACCTACGAGGAAGATTATGAGGTGTCTAGCTCTTGCAACCACTAGAGTACACGGGTGTCTAGCTCTTGCAACCACTAGAGTACACGGGTGTCTAGCTCTTGCAACCACTGAAGTACACGGGTGTCTAGCTCTTGCAACCACTAGAGCACACGAGGCCACCAAACGCTGTCAAGTCATGAGGACCTCTCATTTTTCAATAGACAACAAACTTCTAATTTATATGACTCCCGTCACACCTACTTCCTGCGGACTTGAACAACAAAACCTTCGAACATCAAACTGATTCAATCCTTTCAATGCAAAATCCTCAGTATCATTGTCAGTGCTTCCTATTACGTTTCCAGCAAAACACTACATTATGTCCTTAATATCACATATAGCGGACTTGGGGATCCTCATGTCAAGTGCGTAAATATTGTTTATACCAGAATATGTATGTGGTTGGAGTTCATTCATCTTATTATTACATTTAGTTAAAAAAGATATTTTTGCCTATTTTATTCTATTTATGTATGTATTTTGATTCTTAGGTTTGGTTTATTTTTGTGCGTGTGTGATTTATGATTTTGGTATAAATGTAATCAATAACTTATTGCCCTAAACTGTGGAACATATTGTAATATTTATCAATAAATAAGAAATTAAGTTAAAAAAAAAAAAAAAACTTCTTCAATAATCATTCATACTGTACGTGAAATGATTATGAATGAATAATTTGAAAATAAAATATTATATAGTAAATAAATTAAAAGTGTTCAGCTGAAACATAATTTTTTTTTCTTTTTTATTAGTCACTTCAAGAGTTTTGGGTACAATGTACATTGTCATATATAAAAAAGAATAATAATAAAATAACGAGTTTTGATTTCTTCTTAGTCTCTATTCTTTTCAATATGAATCCTTATTTAATATAATAATCACTTTTTAATATTTAGGATTAAAGGGGACGCACTGCACAGCTAAGTTATGTTGTCCTTCTCGTACCTTTTGTTGTCAAGATAAGATACACTGTTGTAGTGTCTTTAAGAAGTGAGTAACAAGAGTAATTTAATGATTTTATTTTCAAATAATTAGACTGAGGTAGTAAAATAAAATAAAATTTTGTTCTAGACGTACACGAGCTTTACATATATATTGCTGAAATGAAATACCCCATCAGATTTAAGAGCTGTTCCCGAATCGATTCGTCCATATAATACGAATCTTTCAGATTGATATATATGAATAATTTGAAATGTATGAAACAATGAATACACATTTTTACCATAAAGGAATTAAGAATGTTTCTAACCAAATATCTTTTTAAGCAGTCTCTTTTCAGGTAACTGATTCTACAGTCGTTTTATTTTTTTATTATAACAGAAAAATTGTATTGCTTTTAATTGTATATAATGAAGTAGTACTAGCCAATTATTTTAATTTGGAATTGCAGAAATATAATTAAAATTAGAAATTATTGATTTTGCTTGATGAATTACTGTAATTTTAATTATAGGACCACAATTACAAGTTGAGCAAAAGTACTTGCAATCATCAATTACATTCTTAGGTAATTGTTATTTGTTTCTTTAGAATTGAAAGTAATTATAATACGATTACAAGTAATTCTAATTACATATAATTAACACCTAAATGGAAAAAATCTGTTTTACAATAGCTTCAAAATATAAAAAATGATATTCAGTTCAAGATTAGCGTGTAGGTTTATTAACATGATACGATTTTTTCGAGATGCTGAAAATGAATCTAAAATTGATTTTATGACTGCCCATTTGCGTATCAATTTATTTTCTTTTAATATTTCTGCTAACAAGAAATAAGTTAAATTAAATGTAACTGTATTTGCAATTGCGATTACTGGGGGTCAAGAAGTAATTGTTATTGCAATTAAAATTACTTTGCATCAAGATGTAATTGAAATTACTTTACACAATTACGGTAATTGTTACTGTGTCTCAAATTTACTTCAGTGCAATTGTTCTTCAAAAACACTAATTTTTGGATGTTTTGGGCAATGTAATGGTTATCTTAGTGTAATTATAGAGCAACCAAAACATGTAATTGAAGGTGTAATTAAATTACTCATACTCCCAACTCTGATGGTAACAAGGCGGAGCTCCGCTGCACAGTGAATCGAGCCAAAATATTGTTCAGGACATTTGTAGAATAGTCAAGATTTAAATTTTTACCATTTTTTTCTGTAGGACCCTACCTCTGAACATTCTCTTTCGAGATTCTTTATTGCTGAAGTCAACAGTCTATTTGTGTCATTGAATTGAGCAATATAATCAATATTCTCTCCAAACTAAATAATATGTTGTAAATCTGTAACATTTCCTGCGCAATATTTACGATATACAGCTTTTAAGATAAAATCTTTCTTTACATTCAGATAAAGGATACTGATATACTAAATTCCATGTTAATATGTCACTTAAGACAATAATTGTTTTATGAAATATCATAATAATTTCGAAAAGAATCCCGGTTTATCATCTATCAAAAATAAAAAAGTTTCCAGAATAATAAAAATTAGGGTCGAATTTTCAGTGTAACGATAGGATGGTCTTTTACAAAAAGCCATCCGGCAAAGTTTCACAAACGACCGTTTAATAATGTAGGAGAGAAAAATTAGATACCGAATTGGAAATTACGATGGCGACGGTAGAGTAACATTTATTTCTTTCCATTTAAAATGTAATCATATCCATTCTTTTACACAATTTTAATTTAATTTAATAAATACGAATTGATCGTAAAAATGCGGAACTTATTTTAAATCAGTGAACAGTCCGTTAATGAAAATTAAAATCTGGTTTGGTGCGCTATCATCTTGTCGGATACTTACGGAGGGCCTATCCCTGTGGAGATATTAGTACAAGAGCCGGGAAGAAAAAAAGGCAGTTATTTCACCCCAATTTTTGATTACTTTAATGAAAACTAGGTATAATTACTAGTTAGAATTGATGAGTCTGCCAAGTATAGATAGGGGGAATAAAAAATGGTGGCTGTTTCAAAACCTTAAAAAAACATTAATTTTTCATTCGGAGCACTATATCTTAAAAAGTACCAACAACACTAGAAAATCTAAGAGAACATTATTTAAAAAAGAGTAAACTTTCTGAAATATTAGCCCTAAAATAGCTATTTACGTCCAATAGTTCTCGAGATATAGCTTTTTAAAGAGCAAAATTTCTTTAAAATCTACTGAAAGATTAGTAGTTAGTTAATTTATTTTGAGAAATCTATATCTCAGGAACTATGTGACGTACAAATGTCTATTAGCACTCAAATTAAAGCTAATTTAATGGAATATAAAAACGTTTATGACCGTTACCTTCGTAGGAATAGTAGTTCATGATATTTGCTAAAATAAATTGATTTATTTAATAAATACAATAAGTTTGATTTATGAAAAACTTCATTTCAGAAACCATTGAACGAACAGATATTTGCCAGCGCTCAAATTAAAGCTAGTTAAATTGACTACAAAATAGTTAATTATGTTTTTCTTTGTAGGAGTAGTAATTTTTATGATATTTGAAAAAATAAACGCACAAAATGTTAATTTCTAGTTGTTCGTATAAAATGTTGGATTTTTGAAAAAAATATATCTCTAGACCAATAAGACGCACATATATCTGCCAACACTCAAAATAAAGGAAATTTACCTTACTATAAAGTAGTTTATGACACTTATCTTCGCAGGGGTAGTAGTTTTTATGATATTCACATATGAATATAAATTTGGCAAATGAAAATTTGTCTGAACAACTATAAATCAATATATTTTAGCGAATTTCATGTAAACTATTACTCCTACGAAGATAAACATCATGAACTACTTTATAGCTCATTAAACTAGCTTTAATTTGAGTGCTAATAGACACCTGTACGTCAAATGGTTTTTGATATATAAATTTTTCAAAATAAATTCACTAACTACTGATCTTTCAGTACGTCCCATACAACATTTTTATGAAATGTTGCTTTTTAAACAGCTATATCTCGAAAACTATTTATTTTTAATTTATTTAACTATATAAAATATAGAGCTCCGAATAAAAAATTAGTTTTTTTTATTGCTTTGAAACAGCCGCCATTTTTTATTCCCCCTACCTATACTTGATAAACTCATCAATTTTGACTATTAATTATACATAGCTTTCATTAAAGTAATCAAAAATTGAGGTGAGATAACTGCCTTTTTTCTCCTCTTGGGCTCTTGTACTATATGGAAAAGAGGCGCGAAGTGTTATTGTACTGTCATCACACTGGATGTGAGAAATACCATCAACTGAGGAAGATATGTATTTTGGATACATTTCAGGAAATGGGTATGCCTATGTATCTCGTGCAGATCTTAAGGGACTATTTGAAGGACAGGACCTTGATATATGCCACAGAAGATACGCAGAGGAGCTTCAATGTGACTGGCGGGGTACAGCTTGGTTCCGCACAGGGACCGCTGCTGTAGAACGTAATGTACAATCGAGTCCTCAGATTTAGACTACTAGAGGTTGCCAAACAGTAAATTACATCACCAGCAAATTACCACGCGGTAGCGTTGAAACAAAATACAAAGAAAAAGTGACCCTCAGAGCTTTCCAGAGTATTTCGGAAATTGATTAGCATTCAAGGGACTGCAGCTGGTAGAAAGCAAGGCGGAGGATCTTCAGGAAAAGGAGGGAAGAATTCACCGTCGTAGCGCCATGCACTTGTTGGAAAAAAAATTTTTATTCATGAAACAAAATATCTTTGGAACCATAAGATAAACTGTCTGCTAGCACTCATATTAAAGCTGATTAAATTTACTATTCAGTAGTTTATCACGTTTATCTTCGTAGGAGTAGTAGTTATTATGTTATTTACAAAATATTTATCCAAACAACTAGAAATTAACATTTTGTGAACTTATTATCATACAAACTACTACTATGCAGTGTCTTATCATTTATATTTATAATAATTATTATCATGTGAAATTATCTTCCCAAATTTTGATTGATGAAAAAATGTATCTTTGGAACCATAAGATATACTGTCTTCTAGCACTCATATTAAAGCTGATTAAATTTACTATTCAGTAGTTTATCACGTTAATCTTCGTAGGAGTAGTAGTTATTATGTTATTTACAAAATATTTATCCAAACAACTAGAAATTATCATTTTGTGAACTTATTATCATACAAACTACTACTCTGTAGTGTCTTATTATTTATATTTATAATAATTATTATCATGTGAAATTATCTTCCTACATCCCGAGAACTCTTACGAAGATAAATATTATAAACTACTTTATAATACATTTAAGTAGTTTTAATTTGACTGCTGGCAGACATATGTAAGTCTTATGGTTTCTAAGATATATTTTTTCATTAATCAAAATTGTTGTTCAACAATTAGAAATCAACATTTTGTGAATTTAGTTTGTCTAATATCGTGAAAACTATTACTCCTACTAAGATGAACATTATAAACTACTTTATAGTACATTAAACTAGCTTGAATTTGAATGCTAATAGACATCTTAACATCGAATAGTTTCTGAGATATTGATTTCTCAAAATAAATTCACTAACTGCTCATTTTTCAGTGCATTCTTTATGAATGTTGCAATTCAAAAATCTATTTCTCGGGAACTATTGAACATATATTAGCAAAGTTACTCTACTTTAAATGATGTCCTCTTAGGTTTTCTAGTGTTGCCCGTAATTTTTAAAGATATAGAGGTCCGAAGTTAAAATTATTTTTTTAAATCTTTTGGAACAGTCCCCATTTTTTTATTCCCCGTTCCTGTGCTTAGCAGACTCATCAATTTTGACTAGTAATCACACATAGTTTTCATTAAATTGATCCAAAATGAGGGTGAAATAATTGTTTTTTTTTGTCTTACGGGCTCTTGTATTATGTCCAGAGATTCTAAAATCCCACTGTAGCTGTGTCCAGGAAAAAATAATCATGCAAGCCCACTTTCCCTCAATACTTACAATAAAATACAATTTATTTTATTTGTTTCACTAAGATTATTGTATGTGTGACATCAAAGTTTCGGTAAATTATGTAATAAAAAATTATTGAAAAATCATGATATTTTCCTTTGTAAAGTCTATTTAGTATCCCTTTACTCTTCATTACAGATCATTGGTTTATGAAATTTAAAAAAAATATATATAAATTAATGAGAATAACAATCTATTGAACAGGATAGTATTTAAAGAAAGAGAGAAACAAAATTTTCAATAAAGTAAATATATTACCAATGATAAAAACATATAGTATCAAAGAAATAATTAATTAAATTAGTATTTAAGAACTAATATATTAATTATATTTCATTACTACAATTTCTTAATTAAACAAAAATAAAGAAAATTATATTTTAAAAACATACTATGTAACAATAATTAAAATTAAGAAGGAAGATTCGTACCCTCGGATTTGTAGCTAACTCCAAGAAAAATCGCATAAGTCTTGAGTAAGACTCTCCCACCTCAGGTGAGATTGATGCCTTTTAATATTTTAGTAAGTCAATGCTAAATATACATTAGTGTTTCAATTTCAAATTGATAAATGTTAATTGTAATGACAAATTAATGTTCTATTTGTAAATGTAATGTTTTTTGTGTCATTTTCTGTGAGTGGAGGTGGGATTGAGATTTTTGAAAAAAAAAAAAAAAAAATATGAGTAGCGTAAAAGTATGGTCTCAGTCCTCGTACTGCAACCACTCTTTCTGCCATTCGGATTTACGACGAACAAAACAAAATTAATAAAATATATATTTATTAGATTCAATCGATTCCGTCTGTAATCCGCATGATACAATCGATGCCTTCAACTCATGATTTGACAATAACTAACAAAGAAAATTAATAAATGTTATATCCAAATATAATATATTATGTAATTCGTTATTATATCCATATACACATTTATTTTCTGAATTATGACCGTTTAAAATCACGATATCTGGTTCCTACCACGTAAAACTCGAGAATGAACTGTATACAGCAACAAAAAAATTGATGATCATGAAAAGAATTGATTACCGTAGGAAAACCATGCAGTGTTCACATTTGATTCACTTTCCTATTGAGTCCATGAACCTGAAAAATTATCCAAGGTCAGTAATGAAAATATCAATTTATAACTGATATGATACAACCTAGGAAGTGAGGCTGAATTAAAATATTATAATGATAAAAACAAGTCTATCAAGGGAACGATGAAAAACTGAGAGACTTGAAGCGTTTGGCATAAAATGTCCATGATGAAGTGGTGGTGGAGCAGGAGGCATTGAGCGTGATGAAATTCCCTTTGTGGGTTTTGGAGACTTACAAAAAAATAATCGAGGAAGTGAGCAAGAAAGGTTTTTCCATGATTTCACATGAGGGAGGTTTTTTTTTTATTTTGATTCATTCTTTAGGGAAGAAGGATATATTAAAACCAAAAGTATTTCGGAACTGAATCAAAGAGACTAGGTTAGGTCTTAGGTATTTTTTAAAATATGCTTCTAGATTGAGACTATCTATGTAGTGAAGGAAGTCTATCCATAAATTGGCATATCACTGGTAAACCATAAAATGTTTCAGAACCTGTGTTTATATCATCTGTCATATCCTTAATCATTTAAACAATAAAATGAAAATAAATCACCATTGTGTACAAGGTTCAAGTCTAGAGATGCCTAGCATTCAGTCACATACGTAGGGTATCCTGAAAAGTGATGTTCTCTCAGAAGTATCTTTATTTATCCAATCTTTTTTAACAGTGGACACACCTGTTTGAGCGGACATTTACGGAATGTTTGGAACATTTTAAATTTTCTGAAAATTCTATTTCGCTTACACAAATGGCCGCAAATGAAATGGCCGCTTACACAGAAAATATCTCATGATATATTTTTTTCCAACATAGTCAAGCAGCACTTTGGATAAAACCTGAGTTGGATAAAACCTAGTCGGAGAGATTCACATCTCCCCAAAACCAATTTAGTCATAAAATATGCAGCAATGTTTAATAACTTATACTCGAATATATGGTGAAGATATTACCGCCATCTTACCCACATGTGTGATTTATGAACCATATATA
>NW_027106803.1:443992-446269 GCF_000696795.3 Halyomorpha halys
TTACCTCCTATCCCAATCTTCCATTTTCCCTTGCTATTTTTAATCCAAGCACCCACCTTCCCTAACAGGTCACATCCCACAATTACTTTATATTCTCTCGGCATGGTCTTTACAATATGGACTTTCAAGATGCCCTTAATAAATCCCCAATGGTTCAAACCTATTTCCACCTCCCCCTCTACCTCACAAGAGCCACCTAAGGTGATTAGCCTACATTGACATACTTGAATCTGGTGTACTCTCTCTCCACTACACAGCTTATCCACAGCCTCTCGGCTCATGATAGCACTGGAACTACCAGACACCTCACTCCGGCAATCTCTATTATAGGCAAACCGCCGTGTTCTCCTCTCATATGGTTGATCTCCAACGTGCGGCAGCCCCTCTGTGGGTACGCTCTTCAGAACTCTCCTCGTGTTCTAGCTGCTTCTCCTTTTCTTCTCCAAGTCCTCCTCTTGCCTTGCTGGCTATCCTCTCGCTCATAGTCTCCCGCTTCAGTTTCTGTTCCTCTGTTCAGTTTCTGTGGATTTACTCACTCCGTTCGTCGTTCGAGAGATTACCCTTCTCCGTAATCTCTGAGCATTGACCTCCATCGGTTCAGGCACATTTTGCTCCCTCCGCCGATACATATAGGGACACTGTCGAGCTATATGTCCCTCTGTCCCACATTCAAAACATCGGGTGCGGGGACATTGTGCTACCAGGTGTCCAGTTTTACCACACCAATGGCACTTGCGGTCCTCCCGCCGAACATTGTTTCTGGGTTTAACTTGGCTCCTTCTATTTTCCGTGTTACCATTTCTCTCTCTTCTACCATCTCTTTGTTCTCATCTTCTCCAAGGGTTTGGCATGTTTCTTGGCCGATGATATTCCACCCGAGTCCAGCCTGGCTCCTCTACTTCCATTTGGGCCTCCACCTCTCTAGACCTTGTATCAATGGGATCTTGAGCACATTCCACAAACCAGCGGTCTCTCGGCATTCCCTCTTTCTTCCCCAGTTCTTTTGCCAACTGAATCTTCAGTACCATGGATAGGAATTGCATTCGACCCTGTACTTGGATCGTCTCCAACACCTCGCTGAATTTGTCTTGAATTCTGTTATAGCGTGCCAGGAGTTCTGCGGCATACTGACCATTAGACTGTCCAATAGATCCTTCGACATCTTCGCTTCTATTCGCCCCATCAGGCGATTGCACTTTTTTAAAAAATGATTAAATTCCCCAGTCTCTCCGGTGAATTTTTCTAGGTCCGATACCGCCTTTCTCACGTCCTGGGCAGTTGCCGTACGGACCTTGATCCATTCTAGCGTCGTGGCATGAAATTGCGCTAAAGAGACTTCTGGTAATGCTTGAATCACCTGCGGAGGTGGGTTGGCAGCTGCTAAAGGTTTTTTTGGTTCATATTCTCTAGGTTCAGAACTGCTTTTGTCACTAATCCGTTACTGGTCATAATTCAAAGAGAATAATGAAAAAAATTTCGTTTAGACTGAAAATTAATCCGGTATCTAAAGTTCCCGGGTTTCGGCACCAGTGAAGTATCGACGAAAGCCAAATGTCAAAAAAGAGAAGAAGGAATAAGATGTAACACGTGTGAACTGCTTTAACATACTAATTTTATTGGGTTCGGTACATCTCTTTATATACATGCGATCAGCTGATCTCCTCAGTCAACTGACATCGAAGTAACAGCTGACTAAGGCTGTAACTTATATATACATATACATACAATATAAAGTAAGATGATTCAATAATTTATTTAAACCTTTTTATTTTTTCCTGGGTGTTGAAAACTATACCATTTAAAATTATATAAGAAAACTAAACATGACATTGACGAAGCAATAAAAACCTTTACAGACTCTATAAGAATTTGCATATATAACGACCAGTAAAATTATTAATACTATACGTACTAACTTGCCACAGCACATTCGCATCTTATTAAAGGAAAAACGCAGAGCAAGAGCGAAGTGGCACAGGACTAGATACCCCACAGATAAAACATATTATACTACATTGACAAACAAACTCAAAACAGAACTTAAAAATTGAAAATACAAAATTTAACTAACTTAACTCAAAACCTCATGACTACTGACAAATCTTTATGGACGGCCACTACGAAGCTCCTTAACTTCAGAAATTTTAATCACCCTCTTCTTACTGAATCACATACATGGAGTAAATCGGACGGTGAAAAAACTCAGGTATTCGGGCAGCACCTTTCAAAAACATTTGACCCACACCATGACATTCTTAATCCAACCCACATCGAATA
>NW_027106803.1:447649-452619 GCF_000696795.3 Halyomorpha halys
ACAGTCCAATATCCTTCGTAAAATCCTTAATGCTCCTTACTTTGTCACAAATCAAGTCATCCATCAGGACCTCAATGTTCCATATGTTGCCAATTTGGCCAGATCCAGATACCGTTCCTTCCATAAAAAACTTCTCAACCACCCAAATCCACTTGTTTCTAACCTGGCTTCTCCTTCATTACCTAATAATCCTCCTAGGCGTCTGAAAAGAATTAGGCCTCGAGATCTTCTCCTCTAGAAATGTTATTGGAGTTCTATCAGTGGGTAGGTTCTCCACATGTTTGTATCATGTCACTATGTCACCTACAGCAAATTTACTTGTTGTATATATGTGTATACAGTTGTAAATAACAATAAATAAGTTATTAAAAAATATAAGTATTGGAGGTCGATGGCTATGTTTATCAAAAGATTCTTCAGGTGTTTGATATATCTAAAGGGCTCAAATTCTACTTAAGCGGGAATCCAGCTGTAAAGATAACAGTCATGTTTGCAGAAGTGCTGTTGATAACGTTCATATGCTTCCTTAGCGGGCATCATGCCTCAGCCTCCACCCTCAATGACCCTGGATTTTCTGATGATGACGATATAAATCTGCCTAGCTGGTTAGATCATAGAATCCAAGTTGAAGCTGGTAATGAAGTTACTATTATTTTTTGTATAATTTGATCTGTACAGAGGATCTTTATCAATTTAACACAAAAGATTTGGCCATCATAATAATTCAGTAAAGAACATTCTGAACAAATATGTATAAATAATAATTCGTTTTTTGTTACATCAGCATCTCGAAACATCAAGGGCGTGTATGCTTGGTCAAATAGAAATTATATATAATATAACATATAAATAATAAATAAGGAGATAATTTTTAATAGTAAATATAAAAATAATCACCGCTAATAGGAAAACTAATACACAAAATTTTGCACAAATATAGTAACGATAATGAACTACGGGTAATGGGCTTAGCCATCTCGAAAAAACCTAATAATCAAAGTACTACACTTAAACGACAACGATATTCACAAATATACATGGACACAAACGGGTTTGCAAGCCCTAAATCAAATTGATCATATCTTGGTACAACATTGATTCCAAAATTGTCATCAAAGATCAGATCACGAACTAGTTGACCTATCTCATAATCAATACTACTTATTTTTTAAATTTTACATTGATTTACCGAGATTGATCAAAATTGTTAGAGACGTATTTGAGAAAATTCTAAAAAAAAAAAAAAATAATTGACTCTGTTAAGAGGCACTCTTGTTCGGTTGATTTTAAAAGTTGCAATAACATCCCTGGCATACAGTTGTTCCAAATGTATAATTTCAGCTTCGACTACCTTTCGTTATTAGCTAAGCTTACTAACAGACCATTCTGAGAGACTTTCATATTTGGATATCTCAGGTAATAGTTACAGTTGGTTTGGAAAATGTAACAATAAACATGAAAATTCTATATAAAGTTGGCATTTTTATTATAAATTTAAATGTTTTACTGAATCTATCTTTTGTGTTGGTAATTGGCGAGGCCTTCTCCGAAACAGTAGCCTCATCTCCATGGAAACCTATTTAGACTCATTTGGTATTTTACCCTAAAACTTCTCTTCGTGATTTTCCTTTCCATTAGGTTTAATTTTATCACCCTCCATTTTGTTCATAACATCACTCTTGGTTACTTATAACACCTATTAACGTAAGAAATAAGTAAAATTTTAACACACTTTCACTCCTCGCCTCCTCCGCATCTTCTTACAACACACACATTTCTTACTTTTAGTTCTTTTTTGAATAATCTTTTAGTATAATTAGGGAACATTCTTGGGTAGATAAGGCAAATTGATATAAAAAAGATTGATCCTATTGGTGTGGGGAAATTTCATTTAATTAAATTATTTACTTTTAGATGTACAGTTTTAATTTGTCAAAGAATATTTACTAATGAAAAGTAGATTTTGTAATTTACAAAGAATCCTCCTCATTTCTTAAAAAATCCATTTCCTGGTCTTAAAATTTTGTACCTTATACCAATGAATTGTTAAATATGTATTTTCAATAACTGTCAAATATTCTAATTTAAAATATAGTGACTATATTTTCAAAAACGTTTTTAAAAAATATAAGTATAATATTGCGCTCCTTTTTCTTTTCAGTCTCTCCTACTGATCCTCAAATAGGAAATGAGCCACTTTTGTTTTGGCTGAAGTAGACTGAGTGGATATATCCACACATAAAAATAATAACACATAGGATAAAGTTCAAGTATATTGCTAAATCTCGCATTAGTAACTGATATATGTTGCTTATCAGCGGGATGGTAAAAAGTCCTAACGAGCTGACGCCTAACGACAACCAACGGAAATTGGTGGGCAGGTCACAATCGTCTATGCAAACATTGTAAGCATCGTTCTCGCCCCTAATGTATGAACAGTTTTAAAATAAACTATTATAAAGTAAATAAATAAAAAAAATATAAAGCTGAAATTTCATTTTTTTTGTACCTTCATCAAAAATAAAATTAGTTCTTCATACATGATATGTATTTATTATATATGCTTGACCGTGTCTTCTCTCTCAGTAAAGTATATGTCATTTATTTCGGTTATGATAAATACTGTTTGTATGAAATCATTTAGTGGGATAAGGAAATTCGTCTAATTTCAGATTTTTATTTTCCAAGAGTTTTGGATACAATAACAAAAAAAAAAAATGAACGAGTTTAGATATGTACAAATATATTATTTTCAATAGGAATCCTCATTAAATATTATAATAACTTTCTTATTTTTAGGTTTAAAGAGGAAACCTTGTATGGGTCATTTATGTTGTCCTGACGATTGGTTTTGTTGTAATGGTGACAAGAGCTGTTGTAAAATATTTCATAGGTAAGTAAAATGGGTACTTTTTATAATTTTGTTTTCGAATTATTGAATTGATATACCAATTAAATAAAACTTTTTTGTTATAGACATATACCAGTTTCATCTAAGTATTGCAAATGAGAAACATCGATCAAATTTGAGGTCTGTTCTCAAATCATTTCAACCATATACTACTATTTGAGAATGATTTGTAATTGATTAATAACAACTTTTACTGAAAAATGTTGACTATGTCTAACCAAATCCCTTTTTAAACAACCAGTTTTCAGACAACTACTTCTACACTCTAGTTTTATTTTTGCGATACTTGAAAAATACGTAACATCCAGAATATTAGGCTTGTTGTTAATTGAAAACAATACTTTTGAAGCAAAAAGAAACAGGTTATTTGAGAATTACATTATAAAAATGAAACATTTGATAATTGACATTTTGAAGAATAAATGTTATTCAAAGTTTATCAGTTTATAAGTACACATTATACTGTGCGAGAAGCTCCTTCTTACGCGTAATCCTAGCCAACGACTCTTTCAAATTTCCCATCCCACAAGAGGCCTGTGGTCAGTGTGTAACCTGTGTAACTAGTGCCAAACAAGTGTAACCTGTGCCAAAGAAGTGTAACCAGTGTAACTTGTGCCAAAGAAGTGTAAACTTCTGCCAAACACATAAGGTCTTAATTGGTCAACAGCCCATACTATTCCTAAGAGCTCTCGTTCAAGCTGAATTTTCTTCTGTATCTTGTCTCCGTTTCTGTTGGGCGATCTCTCTTTTCACCCTCCTGACACAAAACCTCTCCCAGCGCGTACTTACTCGCGTCCGTAATGATATTGAATTGCCGAGTGAAATCCAGGAACGCAAGGACTGGCTCCTGTTGCAGCTTCTCCATGCACCGCCTAATATTGTCTTCGACCATCGTTGTGATAATCACCCTTCTGCCTTTCTTGAGAAGGTTGTTGAGTGGGATGAGGTACTCGGCCATTTCTGGTACAAATCACGGGTAATAATTCAAAGTTCCTAACAACCTCCGATTTCCCTTCACATTCCTAAGCACTACCATATTCCGTATAGCTGTGACTTTATCTGCGTCCGGTTTCACTCCTTCCATGGAAATTTTATGGCCTGAAAAAATGTATTTGTTCCTGCTCCAGCAATGATTTCTGTCCTGATAATTTCAGTCCAAATTGGAATATGCTGTGTAAATGCTGCACGTATTCTTTTTCGTTCTTACTGAACACTAGGAGATCGTCCATGGAATTTTGGCATACAGGGTCATACGGCATTTCCTCTTAAAACTCGTCCATGAGGCGCTAGAAGGTTATGGAATCATTTTTTAGGCTCTTCAGCTTCTTCTTCAGTCTCCGACGTTCCAGATGTTTCCGTCGATTCACTAAATAATCTACTCAAACTCCGGCTGCTTCTCCGTATCCGTTGGGCGTTGATCTTGATTGGTTCGCCCCGGTCTACATTTCTTCTTCGGTACATGGATGGGCACTATTTAGCTATGTGCCCCTCTTTTCCACATTCAAAACACTTTGTGCGTGGAGTGTGGGCCACTAACTGTCCTACTTTCCCGCAACCATGCCATTTTCTGTCCTCACGGCGCTCACTGCTTATTGGTTTTATCTGCCTCCTTTCGGTGACAGGAACTCTTTCCTTCCCACTATGGCAGTATTGATTTCTTCTCCATGCCAATGGATTAGTCCTAGGCCAACTCTCGTCCCTCCGATTTCTTCTATTTCCATACGGGATACTTCCTCTCTGGCGCTGGCGTCAATTAGTTCCTGCGCGCACTCTCGGCATTTCCTCCTTCTTTCCCAGCTTTTTTGCCAGCTGAAACTTTAGTACATTGCATAGGAATTGCATCCGACCCTGTACCTGGATTGTTTCCATTATCTCACTGAGTTTGCCGGCGATTTTTTTGCAGCGTGCCAGAAGATCCGCGGCTTATTGCCCATTAGACTGTCTCGGTTTCTTCGCCTCTCTAATCATCATAATTATGTCCTCTTCTGGAGCCCACCGTCCTTCTTCAAACGCCGTCTTCAATCTCGCCTCGATCACTCTCCAGTGTGTTTTTTTTTTT
>NW_027106803.1:453042-453792 GCF_000696795.3 Halyomorpha halys
CTACATACTAAAAACTAAAACTAAAACTAAAGAGTGTCCTTTCACTTCATTTCAAAGGTCGGTACATCATTGGCTACGAGGGTGGAGGTCCTGCCAGCGTACTGGAGGGGGCGCTGGTGTCAGTGATTAGAAGAGTGGATTGGTCAGATGTTTGAGGGAGTCGAAGAACTTGACATGCCTCCGACCAATGAACTCTGGTACTGTAGGTAGTTCGAGGAGCTGATGTAGTTCCGGAGGCTTCTTCTTCTTCCACGATGTAATGCGGACCATCATCCGCAGCATACTATCCTGGAATCCCTGAAGGTGGCGCTGCGTGCCGTCAGTGAGGTATGTGAAGAGTGGTGCTCCGTAGAGAAGTGCCGGCCCGTTCCATTCCATTGACGTGTGGAGTTCCGCAGGGAGCGGTTCTATCGCCAGTGCTCTTTTCAATTTATACCGCTGATGTAGTTGGTGCAAATTACAAACTAGCTACAGTCGGCGCCTATGCCGACGACATCGCCATCTACAGCAGCAGTATGAACCCGAAACATGCCCTAGGGCGAGCCGGAGCGGTCTGCAAAGAAATTGTTCAACGCCTGGGTAATTTAAACATCACCATGAACCCAGCTAAGACAGACTGCGTTGTGTTCGCTCAGCAACAGTACAAGCGATCGACTCTCCCGAAGATGCTTAAACTTGACAACACCATCATTTCCCCTTCAAACTCTATAGTATATCTGGGCGTGAAGATGGACCGTCATCTCAAGTTCT
>NW_027106803.1:454207-479556 GCF_000696795.3 Halyomorpha halys
CATGATTCCTATTTAAACTGGAGTTCACCTCATTTTGTAGCTTCATCAGATGGTGTTCTGTGTGTTCATCACAGAATTCCCGAAGGTAATTCTTCAAGTCCAGGCATAATTTCTTATCTTGCGGTGTACATTGTTCTTGAAGCGAATGAAGGAGAGTAGCTCTCAAGATTCTGCAATACGGCCAAGTCTCCCACCTTTGCAGCACTGCGGTCATATGATGACGACGCCGGGGAACCCGCTTTCGCATTCCGAAACGGAATTCAGTACGGCGGTACTGGGGTTTTGTGCCCCTGCAATGTAGCTCAATTGACATTATTTTCCATCACAGAATTTTTATTTTTCGCATTTTATACCTCCTGCCAGGTTTTGAAACAGCCGCCTCTAACCTGAGGAACAGACGATGTCCAGTACGCCGCCTATACTAGGAACCGTCGTGTCTAGATTTGAATCTAGTTTTGGTCCACCCCGGGTATTTTATTTTACCGGTTCCCGCATTATCTGGTAAGAATACTCCTATCCACCGCCTGGGGGGGGGGGGGCGCCCGATGGAAGACTAGCTACTCCACACGGGTGTGTGTGTGTGTGTGTGTTTTACTAGGTTCGGTGAAAATCATCAATAGACACGGATTGGCCCTCACATATATTGTTCGCAGAGAATAGCGACGTCAATGTGCTGTTCCTTTACCGTTTGGTAAAGGAGATCCTGGGCAGCTTCGCAATGGTTCAAATTCAACTGGAGTATCCTCATCTACGATGTTGTTGGATTTGCGTCATGGTTTTCAATGCTGAACGGAAAGCTATACACTTACTACTTCCACTGGGGTAGTCGGCATCCCCCACATAATGCGCATTAGGGTTTCTGGTCGTAGTCAAAAGCTTTGTGACCCGCTTTACCAGTTTCGGCATTGGGAGGTCCTATCCTTTCTAGCACAGTTCCGAGATATGTGTCCATATACCCGGCACAGAAACACTTTGGAACTGGAAACGAGTCTTTCTCGTATACGGCTAACAACCAGTCCTACTCGGACTTTTACATGAGCCATGATCTTCCTAGCCTGCAGAACCGGAAGTGAAATGACCCCCGTTTGCGTGGTTCCAAGGCTTTACGTATAGATTTAACTGCTTTGATGGGCACTGACTCTTCACCCAGAAGAGGTTTAAAGGCCTCCGCAACCTCCTCTTTGGTGGTGAGATCATCCAAATCACGAAGCTCGAAAAGGGACTCCTCTGTCCGAGTCCGTACTTCTGCCCGTTCGCCTAGCCCCCATGCCCCCCACCCTCCATTGAGCTTTTTAGTGCAGCAAGAGATTGCTCCTTCTTCCGGTCCAATTGGAGTAAGAGGTCGCTTTTATTAATTTTCCGGACTTTTGTGATTGAAGCGGCCATTTCCACCATCGCCGGATCTTCTCTCACCTTTCGCAGGACATCTGAGTAGGACTGGCTCTGTGTGTGTGCACAATAAACCAATAATTTCTTTAAAGATTTTCATTTGTTTTTGCTTATTGAAACCTTTACATTTAAGTGGAATGAGTATTCGAGTTTATCAAAAAGATTCTTAAGGTGATTAAGATATAAAAAGGGATAAAATTTTATTTAAGCGTGAATCCAGTTATAAAGATAACAGTCATGTTTACAGAAGTGTTACCGATCACCTTAGTATTCTTTCTTAGCGGGCATCAAGTTTCAGCCTCCATGCTTAAGGAAGATAGTGATGTAAGTCTGCCTTACAAGTCAAATAATGGGACCCAAGCTAAAGGTGATGAAGAATATTGTATTGTTGGATTTGTTAAAAGAAACCTTACCAATTGACAGGTTGATAGTTAGATAATTTTTTTTCACTGATTTTGTTTTCAGCACTAAACCATATAAATAGAGTTGGTTATAATAATTAGACAAACAATAATTGGGTAAAACATTGAGATCTAATATATAGATATTTTTTTTTTTGTTACATCAGTATATTGAAACATTGAGGACGGGTATGATTGGTCATTTAGAAATTATATAATTTAATACAACGTATGAATAATACATAAGGCAATGTTTTCATTATTATAAAATAATCATGACTCAAATTCAAACCAAAAATTAAATATCCCAATCTAAATAGGAAACAAAACACAGAAACAATGAATAATCTAAATCTCACTGTAAAGAACTCACAAAAACAAGAAACAATCTTATCAAGCAGTAATTAGTAGTAAGAAAAATTATTCATGTATACTTTCTCTCTCTCTCTCTCTCTCATTCCAATTAGTGACTTAAACGTTAACTTGTTAACAAATTCTTATGAATCAAAGTTATTTTATCTCTTGCTTGGATAATTAGTCTTTCGTGAAATTTAAACCCAGTTGTCATTCTCTAAAAACTGATACCTGGCTTGATATTATGTTAGTTGATAGGTTTCATCGGGGCAATTATCGGTTTCCTTTTGCCTCCAACATGTTATTAATTTTTCTTTGCTATTAAGTCTTGGAGTCTAAACCATCTAGGAGTGTAACTTTCCGTGATTTTATTCAAGATAAATTTAATGATGAACTTAATTTCGTCAGTTGGAAATAAATTAATGAATTAAATAATATGGACAAATGGAAATGGTTGATTTAAAACATATTTCTTTGTAAGATAAACATGTATCTTATAAAACATCGTTTGTAAAAAAAAAATTACCTTGCCTTATACCTAAAATAAAAAAAACTTAATTAAGAATAGAAATCGTCTCAGAAGAAGTTTTTACATCTCGCAAAATCCTCAAATATTGCAATAGTTTAAACTTTTTCGAAATAATGTGATTTCAATCATCCGAAAAAATATTATTGGGATAGTTTGAATTCGTTTAGGAAACCACAAAAACTTTGGAAAATATTCGTACTCTTGGTTTAATTAAAAATCAGGAAGCTGTTTCAAAATAATTTTTCGTAAATCCCTTGTCGAAACCTTTCTCTCCATATTCAGATACGCTTCAAACTGAAAATGAGTTCAGTCCTGATATTTTCTTCTCCTACGTCAGCTTGAATATATTTCTTAAAATTTTTTATAAATCGAATTTGCACTCATCTGTGATTGATTAGCTATCATTAAAATATGACAAATCATACCTTCCACATTTAATTACTACTATCTTAAGCATTTTTGATTTATATTTACAATCTTCATATTTTATATCACTTTGGAAAACGGTTTTGATCATTCCTCTTCCTAAAAATTCAAGTCCTAGTGATGATGAACACTATAGACCTATTGAAAAATTAGGTTCTTTGTCCAAAGTTCTCGAACGAATTGTACATTGCTAAATAGCCATTGAATTTTTAAATTCAAACGATTTATTTGATAAATACCATTATGACTTCCGATCAGGGCATAGTACTCAAAAAGCACAATTAAGGTTAGTTGAAGACATTTGATTCACGAAGGATAGACGAAAAGATTTGGTTTCTTTTGATTTTAAAAAGGCATTTGACCTAGCAAACCGTAACATTGTATTACAAATCCTAAGAAATAAGTTTAAATTTTCTTACTGTTCAGTACTCTGGTTTGAACCTTATTGGAAGAAAAGAACTCAAAGGGAGATAGACAGTGATGGTTCCATTTCTGAATTTCTATCAAAGTTTGGGGAGTCCCTCAAGGCTCACCGCTACTTAAATCATGCAAATATTGTTAAATTATTATAGCTGAATTCGTTTATAGAAGGAAATCTCAGAAAAGGTCAAAATAACAGAATCTTACAGGGATTTTAAAAATATGTTGAGTAAAAAATTATTGGATAAACGATAATTGATCACATTTACCAATGATCTTGGTTGATGTGATTTTACTTTGATATGAAGTTTGATTTTACTTTGTATTTTCAATCATTTTCTAAAATTTTAAATTACTTTTTTTTTTTTAATAGAAAAATGTTATTTTGTAATTAATTTGTATTTATAAGTATATAATTTTGTTCATTCAATACTTTCACAAAGATTTAAAGTTTGTAAATAAAAATTAGTAACTCACAAAAGCAGGTAATTTTTTCCTTTTAGTTTATTTAAGAAATATATTATTTTGTAATTAATTCGTATTTATAAGCATACCATTTTGTTTATTCAATATTTCTATTGGGTTTATTTTAAATCTTATTTTGATTCAAGAGGAATGTTATTTTTTAAAAAAATTGATTTGTATTTGAAATGATGTTATTTTGCAGATTTTTATTTGATTATTTCATTACTTTTTTTTTGTTTCATGTGTTGAAGACGTTTAAACATGTTTAAGAATATTTTTCTTTTTTGTACTTGTTTCCATACATGTTTTTTATTTTTTATCCAGAAACCTGAGTAATTTATATTGCTCAATGAGACTCTGTAGTTGTTGGTTATATTGTAAATTGTAAATAATCATGAACAATAAAATCTTTATCTCTCACTTTTTTTTGTATCCTCCTTTCTCCCCACTGTACCTTAGGGAAATCCTATACTAGCGGTACGTTCCAAACTTTCTAAAATTTTAATGATCCGTCAAGAAAAGACTCGATAACCAAAAGCATCCTGCATCACAGTAAGGCATGTTCCCGAACCTTCAGGCCTGCATTCACGTTGGTCCAAATATTTCTGAACCAAAGTGGGACATTTTTTAGTGTTTATAACAACGGGGCTCTAATTTCGACAACAAAGCTAATGCTAAAGCAGATAACCCTCAACTGGAGATCTGTTCCCACCAGAAAAGGCTCCAGTAACTCCCTACCTACATTTAAGTGGGTCTACTCTATTTATATATATAAACATATAATTGTTATATGTATTATTATTATTGTATACTATTATTATTACATATTTTTATGTACACTCGCTTCTATGTTACATTAATAACTTGGCAGGTGCTTTTTTATTTGGAACTCCGTCTTTGCCAACTTCATGATGGGAACTTACCTGCTAAAGTCAGCTAGGCAAGAGTGTACTTAGGGCAGTCCAAAATTTAATGTTTCACGTCTTCCACGGCTCCACAGCTACAGTTAGGGTCATTCTGTTTTTTGAAGAAGTGTATCTTAGAATTGGTATTGCCATGTCCTGTAAGAAGCTGCACTGTCCAGTGATCTGCCTCTACCTATTCAATTTTGACCCTTTTTTCGACATATGGAAGCATCTCGTGTCAGTCTTCCAGTTGCGCTGTTATCCCTCTTCATCTACCATTCAGAAAAGACAATGACGTCGATTCTACCAACAACATCTTCGAATCTTCCGCTGGAACTAACGAAACAACTTGACCCAACGCTGACCGGCAAGTCTTTCTTAATATTGTACTTGGCGATGGTAATCTGGATTCGAAGATCTATTGGTATTTTGGCAAGTTGGCGCAGTCCCTATAAGATCCAGTCACAAGTAATAGAGCTTTCCTTTGTTCCTATTTCACTAATTTAAGATCTGAATATGTGAACTGTTCCCCTGGGTGGTAGAGCATAAAGGGAAATTTTGGTTATTAACGATACATTCAGAGCTGCTATGCCTAATTCAATCATCAGAAAAATCATTTTTCTTTCCTACATTTTAATTTCGTAGGAAATTTATAGAAGAATATACAAGAACTATTTTAATGAGTGTTATTGTTGCCTTTTGAGTCGAGAGGACATTTCGGTTATAATTTGTCACGGAATGATAAATGAATGAATACTTTAAAAACAATATTATAAAGTAAATAAATGAAATCAGTATAGCTGAAGTATTATTTCTTTCTGCACCACTAAATACTGTGGATGGGATAGATTCATTCATCTTTAAAAAAAAATAAATAAATAAATTAAAAATTAATAGGTTTAGATATCTATTTAGTATGTAATATCTATTATTTTCAATATGAAGCCTTATTTACTATGATAATCTCTCTCTTATTTTTAGGTATACGGAGGACACATCACGCAGCTGGGTTATGTTGTCCAGAAGTCAGGGCATGTTGTTATGACTTGAAGAGCTGTTGTGAAGTCATTTACCGGTGAGTAAGACTTAAATAATAATTTTGTTTTCAAACTGTTGAAGTGATATGTGAATAAAATAAAACTTTGTTCTAGCCATAAACCAGCTATAACTATACCTAGATTTTGCTGATGTGATACAGCAGTCGTTTCAATCTATGACACAAATATTTGAGATTAATATATACGAATGATATGTAATTTATAAATAAAAATGTTTAATGAGCAATTTTGTTACTTTCTGACCAGATATCATTGTAACCAATCACTTGTTGAGACGCTGATTCTATAGTCCTTCATTTATTTATTTTTATGATACTCTACAAATACATTCAAAACTATACTATCTAATTCAATACTACATGGAAGAATCTAGTTGATGAAATAAATAGGGCACAGATGAATACAATTTATTAGTATTCTGATATTTACAGCTCCAATACAAACAAATTCACACTCAAAACATTGAAAACACTAAGAAACAAATATTTATGGACAATTTTATCACAATTGATTCATAAATGGATTTTTATAGTGGAAAATGTGTCATAGAATCAGGTCTTTATTTCTGGAAATTTATTGAAGCCACTGAATTGATTCACACGTTATGGATGATCTGTTTCTCAGTGCAGTGCTTCATCAGATGGAGATTGATTAGCCGCTCGAAGATATAAGCAAGATCTAGTGTGATTGGAGGCTTATTGGACGATAGTACTTGGCCAGGTCACCTTCCTACCCTACCACCTACCTTGTAACTAGTCAGCCAGTTCCCCAGCTGTAAGCAGATCACCACCAGAAGTAAGGTGCATATTCCGCCTATTTTTGACAAAAGTCTTAAAGATTCTTCAGAACTCGCGGTGGTCGTCATGGGTCCTCCATAGCTGGGCATGTCATTGAGAGGTCTTCCAGTCCCGTTTGAGGCTATCGTGTCATCGCATTGATGGCCAGTTTCAAGCCGTAGTCATTCGTGCGCTGGAAGATATTGCAGATATTGTTAGACTGGATTTCAACGAGGGGTTACCTGTGAACACCTCCTGGCCAAGCTATAGGCGTTTACCAGCCTTCATCTAGCTGTAGCCAACCCTTCGATTGTGTGTCCCATCCACTCCTACTCTACACACTGGAGAAATTCGAGTTTTCCGCCGCTCTATGCTGACTGATCGGGCGCAATCTCAGCGAAAGATCTTTCGTCGTACGAGTCGGCGAGAGCTTCTCGACTCCTGTCCCTACCACCTATGGAGTACATCAGGGGTCGGTACTGGGTCCTATACTGTTCGTCGTTTTCACGACATCGGCATTTACGCCTCCAGCGTCAATGCTATAATGGCTCTCGCCCACTCTACCAAGACGCCGCAGCTACCATCACTGATGCGCTCAAGCTGATCGAGATTAGAGTAAACCCTTCTAAGATAGATGCCATCATGATGTCCCAGAAGGAAAAGAAGCCACTGCCTACCCTAAGTTTGACCAGCGGATCTCCACCTCCATCTACCTAAGAGTCATACTTCATAGGCTAAAGCTGCAAATCTACAAGGCGATCATTAAACACTGCTCTATGGTGTACCTGCATTGCGGTGTACCTCTGCAATACTTTTTTCAAAAACTACAGAGCTTCCAGAACTCCATCCTTTGGCTAATTGCTTCATGGGGCCAAGTAGAACAATAGTAAAACCATACATGGCTAGTCTTAGGTTCCCTCCTTGCCGGAGTACATAGACATGAGGCACATCAAGTTCTTTGATGGGCCGAAGGCTTGTGACAACCCAGTTTTTAGGTAAATAATCCCTCCACCAAGACCTGGGAGGTGGCAAGGCACTGTCCCCTTAGTAGATGTACTCGATATGGGAAGTGGTTTGGGCTATGCAGTCTAAATCCAATTATACAAAATAAAACTACCAGCAGCTTCATTCCCTCCCTTACTATTCCCTACTCTTCTTTAACATCCAACCGATTCACTTCTATCCTACAATAAATAACCTTGGAGCCATCTTTGACTAACACCTCTCCTTGAATTATCATATTTCCCAAATCACAAGAAAATCTATAACTGTACTTAAACAATTCCTAAGATTCCGTAATTCCATTCCTCAGAACACCCGTCAGCTCCTAGTATCCTCTCTCGTCTTCTCCCACTTTGACTACGGTTCCTTGGTATGTGGAGGACTATCTGCAGGTCGAGAGTTAAGATTGAAGAGACTCATGAATTGTTTCGTAAGATTTATCATTGGGTTTCCAAGGCGCTCTCAAGTTTCCCGCTGGTATACCGAGTTGAAGTGACTCTATCCAACCTCCCCGAAGCCAATACCTAGCTGTTTTCCTATTCCAAGTTCTTAAAATAAAAAAAAGCTACCTATATCCTTGTCTCCTCATTCTTCATTCATCCATCAATTGATTAAACACCAGATCTATTCAGCTATCATTAAACAACCGACTGATTTATGTATGCCCTCCTATAGAACCAACTTCTTCAGCAAATCCTTCGACATACGTACAACCTCCTTCTGGAACTCTCTCCCATTTTCCATTTGCCAATCCTCATCAATTCTTTCCTCCAACACCTATTCCTTCACTTATTCCATAACCAAACCTCCGCATCATTGTAATCAAATAAATAGGCATATATTGATTAACATTATAAACAGTAGTTAAGCCAAGATGTAATTTCATTTTGCTTACTGGAAACTTTAAATGCTTGCGCTGTATTTATTCTTAGGGGACATATGTTCCAGAAGAAAATGATTTATTCATTTCATTTCAATATCATCTGATGGAAACAGCTGATTCGAATATAATAAGTATAGCCGACTAAATAAAGATTTGAATGGACTCAATAAAGATCCGTCTTTTTAGTTAACTTCAAGCGTTTCATTTTGCATTCCTCTATCTCTCCTACGAGTATTATTTTTAGTTTTCAGTTCAGTAAAAGATAAGTTATATATATATATATATACACACACACATACAATGAAGTAAGATAATTCCATTATTTATTTAAACGTTTTTATTTTTTAAATATTTGAAGATGGTCAGGGTTGCGGTCAAAAACAGAACAAATAGTTTGAAACTATTTTAATGCCTATTCTATTTTTTCCAATTTCTCCTTCCAGACATCCTTGTCCATAGTAGCTCTGTTTTTCTTTTTTCCTTGTTTTTGAAAACGACGCCATTTTAGAGAAATGATTATTAGAGGAGATGGATAAGTTTATCAAAAAGATCCTATAGGTGATTAAGGTATCTAAAGGGCTCAAACTCTACTTAAGCGTAAATCCAGCAGTAAAGATTACAGTCATGTTCGCAGAAGTGCTGTCGATCACTTTCATATGCTTTCTTAGCGGGCATCATGACTCAGCCGCGGCGATCAATGATCCTGGATTTTCTGATGATAACGATATAAGTCTGCCTAGCTGGTTTGATCATGGAACCCAAGTTGAAGCTGGTATGGAAGTTACTATATGTATATATACATATACATATATATGTATTTTTTTTTAATTTGATTTGCACAAAGGATCTTTACCAATGTGTCACCAGAAAGATTGATAGCTTATTTTATATTATTGTTTTCAGGACTGCCTCATAGATATAGAGGGCTATATATAACATTAATTTTGTAAAATAAAATGAACAAATATGAAGAAATATTAATTCGTTTTGTGTAATATTATTACATTAAGGGTGTGAATACTTGGTCATATAGAAATTATATGGTATGTTATTGATGTGGATCCAGATCACGAACTAGGTGTCACAAAAAATTAATATTTAAAAAGTGAAATGAAAATTAGCGCTAAAATAGTAAAACCAAAAAAAAAAAGTTTTCATGCCTTCGTGAATAAATTGAGAAATTATCGATTGGAATCATACATAAGAAAAATGAGGCTAGTAATTTATGTCTCCAAAAAATGGGAAATTAAAAAGCACAATCCCTGCTTGGAATCGACAGTCTTCACATGGGCGAACAAAGAAAAGCCGCTTACTAAAAAACTCTTGATAATCCTAGCGAAAGTAATCTTACTTACTTCCGAGCAACAAACAATGAGACGTGTAGATTTTAATGTAAAACATTGCCTAAGGGGATTGCCAAGTCAAGATCGAAGAATTCTTCATAAGTTGGATATTGTGAGGCGAGATTTTCCATTTCTCCTTCCAGACATCCCTGTCCATAGTAGTTCTCCACCAGAGAGGTCCTGCCATCATCTTGAACATATCGCTCCATCTTTTCTTTTGACGTCCTCTTCTTCTTTGTAGGTCGTATGGAGTTCATTCTGTAGCAATTTTTGACCATCTGTCATCTTCGTATAATATTACAATAGAATATTATGGTTGCTACTTGATCTCCCAATCATTATTTTTAATATGAATCCTTATTATATATGATAATCACTTTCTTATTTTTAGGTTACAAGCAGACACACTTTACACACTGTCAAGGTCGTTTATGTTGTCCTGACGGTTGGACTTGTTGTAAAATTAACCAGAGCTGTTGTAAATTCTTTCATGAGTGAGTAAGATGAGTAATTTTTATTTTCGAATTATTGAATTGATATACCAATTAAATAAAACTTTGTTCTAGAAATATACGAGCTTCATCTAGGTATTGCTTAGAGAAAAAAAGTTATGATAGGAAGAAGCATGGAAGACATCTTCCAAGACTTTCTTCAAGACATCCTCCGAGACAAAGAAAATGAAGTAGAAAAATTCATGTTTTTTACTAAACTACTAAATATTACAATAGAATATTATGGTTGCTATTTGATCTCCTCGCCTTTGAGGCAAAGGGGAAATAAATCAATGAATAAATAAATATTATGAATTCAGATGTTTTCCTGAATCATCTTTCCCCTATAGAGAAGCAAATGGTGATGGCCTTCTCAAAAACAGTATTCTCATCTCAATGGAAAAGGTTTTCTGACTCATTTTTTAGTAATTGAAACTTTTCTTAGCGATTTCCCTTCCCATTAGTCATCCTTATATCGCATTCCATTTTCTTCATAACACCACATATCATCTTATTCTTAAACAATTAAAATATAGTAGCTATATTTTCAAAAAAGGCTTTTAAAGAGAGGAATGTTTTACATGGGTACACTGCTCAAATACATTGGGTTGCTATGACATATTCCCCCCCCCCCACTTACCAGTTTACGAACAGTTCTCGTAAACTAATGCTATACAATATAATACATAGAGAACAAATATAATAAAGCAAAACTATTTACAATAAAAAAAAAAATTTCTATACACATATTTATATATATTTTTAATATCTTTATTGAAATTTACAACTGTATATTATATAATAAATTCAGTAAATTTGAACTTAGTTAAAATGGAATGTTACGGGTGAGTAGAGAAACTACTCATTGGTAGCACTCTAATGACATTTTACATTAGAAGGTCTCGTGGTCATCTTCTTTTCAGGCACCTTGGAGGATTGTCAGGAATGGAGGAGCATGCAAGGTTAGAGACTTGGGCGTTTGAGTGGTTAGGGAGTTTATAATGGTTAGGGATATCTGGAATATCTGGGATATTATAAGGAGTGATATAAGGTCTTTATGTATGATTTTATTTGTGACAATGTAAGGAGCATTGAGAATGAAGGATTTTCTATACGCATTTAATTGTAAAAACTCACAAGCTCCCTGAAATAAACTCCAAATACATAATTTAAGAATACAATAAAAGAACTTTTCATACAGTAAATGAACAAGTTAAAAATTTACAAAAGTCACCAACAATCTTTTTTTTTTTTTTATTATTTATTTATTGTAATTTACAACTGTACAAAATAATACAATAAGTAAATATGTTGTATGTTTCATATACACTTGAAAATCTTGGGAAGGAACCACCCATTGGTGGTACTTCAAACATTAATTTAAACTAGAACGTCCCGTTGCCATCTTCTTTACCAACAATCTTAAAACAAAAAACAACAAATAGAATAAATAACTAAATCATCTGTAATATAGTCCTGTGGTGGATGGAAATATGACAATAGGTTTTATGGACAGTTCTCCCGTGCCACCGTCCTGTTTTTTCCTTTTCTATTCTTCTTCGTGCCTCCCTCATAAATTTCATCAAGCAGCATAGTTGTTGTTTATCTCTTCACCATCCACTACCGTGCCCTTATAGTCCCGCCGGTGTCCTCAAAGCCCAAAAAGGATCTCAAATGGTGAAAAACCTGTAACTGTGAGTACCGAATGATTATATACCACTATCGCCTTCGGCATTGCTTCATCCGGTAGCAAGACCTTGTCTATCTGAGCGAAGATGATCGGTCACTCAAGGTGCCTAGAAGCCGCTTTGGAAATCCTCGTGTGTTGAGTTGCAATGTCACGCCGAGGTCCTTCATGCCAGTTTGAATCTATCTTTTTAAAGGGCTTAGCGTTTCGTTCATCTCAGCCTGATAGAAATTGTAATTAGAGTCTTCAGGAATTATAGAAATTAAGAAAAATTCATATTTAATATTATTTAATTTAATATAGGTTTAAAAGATTTTTAACTTAATGAATGAATGAGGCACAGGTACTAACGAGATGAAATTTGGGTTAAAAAATAAATTTACTTAGGACTAATGTTGTAAACTACATGTTTAAAAATCAGCAACAAATAAGGCAAAAAAGCAACAAATAAGGACGGAAGTGATGAATGCTGATATTTTGATTATGTCACATCATCAATATACCATCATGAGTGTTAAGTTAAGAATTATATTTTATTTGTAACGCTAAGCTTATGAATACAATAAAAAAAAAATTAACGAGTTTAGATATCTGTGAATGTATTATTTTAATATGAATCCTTATTGAATATGATAATCACTTTATTATTTTTAGGTTACATGAAGACACCAATTAAATAAAACTTTGTTCTAGAGATGTACCAGCTTCATCTAAGTATTGCTCTGGGGAAAATACATATGATAGGAAAAAGCATGGAAGACAGATTCAAAAACTTCCTCCAAGACATCCACCAATACACCTACTAGGACAAATAAAAAAAAGTAGAAAAATTCATGTTTTTTTTTTAAACTACGAAATATTGCAGTATAATATTATTGTTGCTATATAATCCCCCAATGGTTATTTTTAATATGAGTCCTAATTAAATATAATAATCACTTGATTTTTTTTTTTAGGTTACATGAAGACACACATTAAACACTGCCAAGGTCGTTTATGCTGTCCTAACGGTTGGATTTGTTGTAATATGAACCAGAGCTGTTGTAATTTCTATCATGCGTGAGTAGGATGCGTAATTTTGTTTTCGAATTATTGAATTGATATACCAACTAAATAAAACATTGTTTTAGAGATATACCAGCTTCATCTAAGTATTGCTCTGGGAAAAATAGATATGACAGGAAGAAGCATGGAAGAAATCTTCCAAAACTTCCTCTAAGACAAAGAAAAAAAAGTAGAAAAATTCATGTTTTTTTTTTTTAAACTACGAAATATTGCTGTATAATATTATTGTTGCTATATGATCCCCCAATGGTTATTTTTAATATGAGTCCTAATTAAATATAATAATCACTTTATTATTTTTAGGTTACATGAAGACACACATTAAACACTGCCAAGGTAGTTTATGCTGTCCTAACGGTTGGATTTGTTGTAATATGAACCAGAGCTGTTGTAATTTCTATCATGCGTGAGTAGGATGCGTAATTTTGTTTTCGATTTTTTGAATTTATATACCAACTAAATGAAACTTTGTTTTAGAGATATACCAGCTTCATCTAAGTATTGCTCTGGGAAAAATACATATGATAGGAAGAAGCATGGAAGAAATCTTCCTAAACTTCCACTAAGACAACCTCCAACACAAAGAAAGAAAGTAGAACTTTTTTTTTTTTTAAACTACGAAATTTTGCAGTATAATATTTTTGTCGCTCTATGATCCCCCAATGGTTATTTTTAATATGAATCCTCATTAAATATAATAATAACTTTATTATTTTTATGTTACATGAAGACACACATTGAACATTGCCACGGTCGTTCATGTTGTCCTAACGGTTGGATTTGTTGTAATATGAACCAGAGCTGTTGTAAATTCTTTCATGTGTGAGTAGGATGGGTAATTGTTTTTTCGAATTATTTCATTGATATACCAATTAAATAAAACTTTGTTTTAGAGATATACCAGCTTCATCTAAGTATTGCTCCGAGAAAAATACTTATGGTAGGAAGAAGCATGGAAGAAATCTTCCAAGACTTTCTTCAAGAAATCTTGCAATACATCTTCCAAGACAAAGAAAATGAAGTAGAAAAATTCGTGTTTAATATTAAACTAAAGTAGAATATTATGGTTGCTATTTGATCTTCTAATGACCCTTAGAGGTAAGGGGGGAAGAAATCAATAAATAAATATTATGAATTCAGATGTTTTCCTGAATCATCTTTCCCCTATAGACAAGCAAATGGTGATGGCCTTCTCAAAAACAGTATTCTCATCTCAATGGAAAAGGTTTTCTGACTCATTTTTTAGTAATTGAAACTTTTCTTATCGATTTCCCTTCCCATTAGTCATCCTTATAGCGCCTTCCATTTTCTTTATAACACCATATCTTATTCTTAAACAATTGAAATAGTAAATTCCTATACATATGTAATTGTAAAAACTCACAAGCCCCATGAAATAAACTCTAAATACATAATTTAAGATTGCAGTAATAGAACTTTTTATATAGTAAATGAACAAGTTAAAAAGGATTAAAAATTTACAAAAGTCACAAACAATCTTAATATAAAAAACATAAATAGAATAAATAACTAAATCATCTGTAATATAATCTTGTAGTGGATGGGAATGTTTATATTTTAAGTGTTAACCCTTCAATATGGACAGTTCTCCTCTTTTTAGGTGTTCTGATTTCTGTGACCTTTAAATTCTCCCATGCCTCCGTCTTGGTTTTTCCTTTTCTATTCTTCTTTGTGCCTTCTCCCATAAATTTCAGCAAGCAGCGTAGTTGTTGTGTGTCTCTTCACCATCCACTCCTGTACCCTTATGGTCCCGCCGGTGTCCACTAACCCCAAAGAGGATCTCAAATGGTGAAAATTCTGTAACTGTAGGTATCGAATGATTATATACCACTATCGCCTTCGCTTGCTTCATCCGGTAGCAAGACCTTGTCCATCTAAGCGAAGATGATCGGTCACTCAAGGTGCCTAGAAGCCGCTTTGGGAATCCTCGTGTGTTGAGTTGCAATGTCACGCCGAGGTCCTTCATGCCAAGGATAATAAATAAGTATAAATATTAGTACTGGACTGAATAAAGTCATTCTATTTCTGGAACCCGTGCGAGTCATTTTTTTTTCTTTTTCACTGTTTTCTCACAAATAACTCGAAATTCATTTAAAAAAAAATTCGTTGCTGAACGTACACCAACAATAGCAGCAGCATAAGCTCGTGCACTCTAATGCATGACAATACGCACAGCAACGTCACAGGACCTGTGGAATACAAAATCCGATTTAGAAAGGTTTACCGAAGAAATGAGTGAGCTCAACTATTGTCTCAAACAAGGGAACCGACTTATTGCCAGAATAGAGGTGAAGACCTACTAAACAGAGGAGGAACTCATTTATGGCGACCTTGGAGTGAAGGATTAAGAGGAGTATTTTAAACGATATAGTAGCCGATTAGGAAATACCATGGGCTATTGTCAAGGATAGACTGAAAAAAGCTTACGGAAGCGGGAGAAAGACATCCACCAAATGTAAAAGGAGGTGAGAAAACCTCGACAGTCTAGAGGGCAGTATGCTGGGGTTCCCCATGCCCGGGATAACCAAAATTTTTCACGGAGAAAATGAGAGAGACAGTGAATGTCGATGAGGCCAGGTTGGACACATGGTGACACTGTGTCCCCAAACTCGATGTTTCGAATGCGAAAACGAAGGACCTATCACTCGACAGTGTCCATACATGTATCGAAGAAGGAATACAGGCAAAATCGAGCCAAACGGAGGTCATTGGCCAACAATTTCGTAGGGAAAGTCTTTGACAGAGACTGAGCGGGTCTTCGATTAAATGTAAGGAGGACCAGAAACTGAAGACAAATTGGATGAACAAAGGAATAGTCATGAGCAAAGGAGTCGAGAAAGCTCATGATGACGAGGAACAGGAGGAATGAAGACACGTGAGATCAGAGGAGGATGTAAGCAGAGAGGCGACCGCACATTGTGAAACTATCACGTGAAAGGAGAACAGGGTGCCCATAATCCGAGTGAACGGAGGTGTGAGCTGTCAGGAGGACACGGGTAGCTCAAACACTATTGCTTACAGAGAAGTACTACAGAAATCGTGTGGAGCGTGGAGAACACTCGAAGTACAGGTTTGCAAATGTAAATTAATCACTCTGGTTGGGCCATGAAGTGTAATATACCTGGGTAAATAGGGAGCTAAAGAGGAAATTCTAACAATTCATGTAATGAGTAGGATGCCCATCAGGTGATGATCTTTAAGGAAAGGTGTGACTAGGATAAATGGGGGGGGAAGGGAAATGGAATATTAGAATCAGACAAAGGAAGTTCAAATGTCAACAAATAATAGCGCGAGTAGAGGCTGTAAGGAAGGCGGAAAATTGGAAGGTCTCCTTTACAACTGAATATAGCGGTGCGGATGAAACCTATGCTAGATAGAAATATTGGGTGGACATCGATTATCGTAAGCTCAACGATAATACCGTTGATAAGATTTCTCCGATACTGATGTTTGGGGATATCCTTACCAGACTAGGAGGAGCTAAACTCTTTAGCACCTTAGAATTGAAAGGAGGGGATCACCAGATTTGTATGTATCCAGAAGAACAACTAAAAACTTTTTTTTTATATTGTTTAATTTCGTCCGCGAGATCCAAATTTTACTTTAATGAAAGAAACGCATTTTTCAAAAATTTGTTTGTTTTTTTATTCTAACTAACTGATCGAGCTCGTTGCCCTCTCATCTCACAATCAGGTCCAATACCAGAACCGTACCAACGATTTTAGAGATCACTTTTATCTCCTTATCTATACAATTGCATAGTGTCAGCATGTTATGAGGAGGGAATTCTTGGAGCATTTTCTCAGCACGTGGGCTGATGTTTCAGACTCTCTGCTCCATTTGCGACATATGAACCCAACTCCTGGGACTCCACGCAGGGATGCAACCTGAATATTTAGTATTAAGGCGTTCGTCCATTCTCACCCCGAGAGTAACTGCTTCTTACACTTAGATCTATTTGCTCTCGAGGTATCATTGAACTGGCAATCGCCAATACCCTGCCACCTACATTTGGCTCATTCTTCTAAAGCATTCTCTCGCAGCGACTGCCGTAGGATTCTCACTCTTCTGTAGTTCTGATCTACTCGCAGTCTTTCAGCAAATGTCGCGATTTCGCCTTCGTAATGATATGTAGACTGATATAGTTCAACTCGAGAGAGGTAGAAGTCCATTAAGTTCAAAAGTAATAACAAAGATTATCAACTGTCATGTCCGAAAAGTGATTCCCAAAACTATGTTTCAACAGACTAAGGATGCTAGATGCAGAAAACCCTGACGTAGAATACAACTGGGTCACACAACTCAATATGATAGTAGAAATGAGTTCAATAGTTCATATGAAAACGGAATATTGAGACATAAAGGCGATGTTCTTGGTGGGAAATGAGTTTCATTCAGTAGGACTATGTCAATGTGTTTATCATGTAGGAATAAGTCGAGTTCGTCACGATGATTTTGTAGGCCATTGGCATTTCATAACACGACAGCTAGGGCTCATCGTGGGAAATTAAGCAGGATTTCGGATAGGATTCTTGTGAGAAAGTTAATGAGAGGTTTGATGGTCTCTTGAAGATCTTTCATAAAACATGTGAGGATAGTAGTTATATCTATTGGATTTTGGTAATGATGATTTGGATCAGGAGCTTGTGATGGATAGTTTGTGTGAATAGAAGTACTGAGCGAACCAGGCTAGGCGTGGTATATGTGGAGCTGTGGTATGAGGATCTATTTCGGTTTTTAATGGTAGTTGGGACGGAGTTTGTTGGAGCAGCTGGATGAGATGGAACAGGGAGTGGATGTGGTTGTGGTAATTTTACCCGAAAGAATAAATTATAGGGAGGATTTTGATGGCTTGGAGGTTAAGGCTGAAGATGAGGGGTCTGGGGCTCAAGTTGAGGAGCCTGACGTCGATGCTGGTTATTCTTGATTGTAATCTGGGAGTATGCCCAGCTTGAGCCTTGAGAACTATCCTGGGTTTTTAAAGCAGACGGCTGCAATTTTATGACATGAGCTTAAATCTTCAAGTTTAGGAAAATTTCCAAAGTTTGAGTTTCAGGCGCCAGGGTGCTAGTTTGTTCTTAGCCTTTTGATGCCATGAAATGAGATCTCGATTTTGTGGGAATTTTTGTAGACTTCGCAGCCTCTGTAGCTTGCTAGGGTCTGTTTTTAATAGAGCTGTCTTTTTAACATTTTACTGTTCCATCCCATGGTTTCTGACAGGTTCCAGTTGCGCGAGGGCCAGGATATTTAATGCACCTGGCCTAGGTGATGGCAGTAGGCCTTTGAATGCCCAAAATTTTGACTAGTGCACTAGAGAATATAAGGTTTTTGTCAAGGATGCTCAAATTTAACGGTAGAATAAACTAGCCTCGCGACCTGCAATATTTCAGGATTATTTCGGGCTGGCTCTAACCCGACAAACAATTACGGCAGTGGGTATTTTTCAGTGGGGTGAAGATCGCACAAAATATTTCTTGCACTGTCGCTAATTCCTTCCAGGCCGTATTTGAAAGATTTGAAAGCATCTGTAGAAGTAGTTGAATGAGGACCCCTTAAAACCACTCTGGTTTCTCTTGTTTTGATTGATAGCAGTGAAAGTCATAGTTTTTAGGTTCAAATAATTGATGAGATTTTTATAATGTTCCTTAGTGGTAGTGTAGATCTTTGTGTCTTTAACACATAAGAAACATCTAACATATGGCTGTTCGATCAAGTTAGAAATTTTTAGACCGAACGAAATAAAATTCTCAAAAATAGCTATTGGCATTTTTTTTTTCAAAAGCGTCTTGAATTCAAGTTTTCACTTCATTAGTTAACTTTATTACTCATTATAAAGAAAGATACAGAAACATTATCTAGTTTATACGGTAAAAATGTACCCTTAAAACACTATCACGACACACATGTTTAATTCTGCAAGATTCAGTTGACATTCCACCATTGCTGTTAGTTTTACGATAATTTAGTTTAAAACTTTCTAATTTACCACTTGAACAATTTTTTAAGTCTTGACTAGAGTATTTCTTTTTGTGTTCAGTACACATGAATTGCATATTATGTATTTATTCTTTTTATTAGAATAGAATAAACTCTTTTCCATTGTTAAGAGATTTATTAGTCTTTACACATTCTCCTAGGATTAACTCAGAGAGATTGACATTGAAAGTGATTACCAATTAAGTTATGAATCCTAGAATAAAATTTAAATTTAATTTAAACACTCGATTATTTCGTAAAAATATCGCAGCTAACTTATCTTCTTGCGTGATTTAATTATTTACTTCTTGAATCCGTGATATTTAATTGGAATGAGTATTATATGGTGATGAATCCGTTTATCAAAAAGATTCATCAGGTGATTAAGATATCAAAAGGGACTAAAGTCTATTTAAGCAAGAATTCAGTTGTAAAGATAACAGTCATGTTTACAGAAGTGTTATTGATCACCTTAGTATTCTTTCTTAGCGAGCATCAAGTTTCAGCCTCCATGACTGCTGATAGTAACTCTGTACCGTACAATATAAGTCTGTCTGGTAGCCCAGATGATGGGATCCAAACTGCTGATAGTGATAGTGATTTAGGTGATGATATATACAATAATATATATTGTATTGTTTGATTTAGAAGGTAGATAGTTAGATTTTTTTATTGAATTTGTTTTTCAGCAATATGCCATACATATTTCCTTTTCACTCTTAATTCCTCTTATATACAATATCTATGTTTGCTTATATGGGGAGTTAGGATTAAAGCTGTTATATGTCGAGGCTGTAAAGTTGAGACCAAAATGAAAAAAAAGAGAAAACGGATGGTGAATGACAAACATAATTTCAAGTGAAATACTGTTTTATTATCATTATGTTTTAACCTCTTATTTATAATTTAGAAACTATTTATAATTCTTGGAGATTTAATTCTAATACTCAATTTACAAAGAAATACCCTTCTATTACCACATAACTTTATATGAAAAGGAGCTAGATCCACTGTTGGCTGGGGTAACAACAGGGTAGCCGACGGCTGGGTGTAGAAGTAGGAGGATGGTCCACTCCACTGGGGGGGGGGGGAGGGGAAAGAGGAGGGGTGATTTGAGGCTGCAGGGTCCGAAGCCTCTTCTTCTTCGGAGGACCTCAACTAAGAGGACAGCGCTCTGCTACCTCCGTTTTGAAGGAAAGGCGTCTTCTCTGAGGATTCACATACTTACTTATTCATCAATGGTGTTCGGATATTTTTCATCTATTGTGTTTTTGCCCAGCATCTGATAATTTCACAACCCTTTATTTTCCCATAATTAAGCTCAGCCCAAAAATATATTTTACAGGGAGGTGTGGTAAATAATTATTCCCTGATGTAGCTGAGTAGCGCTGTTGAGCTCTTCCCTGATGTAGTGGCGAAGCTCTTGTGGGTATCTCCTATCTTTTACGTATGCTTTAGTTTGATCTCATTTACAGTCTTCCTAGTTGAAAATGAAGAGGAAAAAGTGAAAGATGAAAAAAAAAAATGATTATCATGACTAAACGTTTCCTTCGTATCTAAAGGTCCTGGGTTTCGGTAATACATAACCGTTGTTGAGAAAAAAAAAGGAGAAAAAGTAATGAGGAAAGACATGCACGAGTTCAGGTAGATGGCTGCTTTATTGGTATTTTTTTCCTGACTCCTATTAATTATCTATTAAGATATATTCAATCCGCTTCCTTTGTCACAGGGCATTATAAAGGAGTGGGCTAAGTACGCTGAAGGTGGAGGTCCCAATATTGGTATGATCAAGATGAGCGGGACATGTGCCTCGAAGCAATCCATCAATAGGCCTCTAAACAATGTCAGTATAGTTGGCAAGGGACAACGTAGGAGGCCAAAAACCAGATGAAGGGAAAGAAGTGACAATAGAGCTGCTTACGGCAAACTGGAAAGCAGTAACTCAAGACAGGCAAGCGTGGAGAAGGCTGGTTTGGGCGTTGAAAGATCTACAAGGTCTGTAAAGCCAACAAAAAAATATAATAGAGTCTAGTTATAGTATGTGTTTTTCTTGTGATATAATTATATAAAAATCACATTATACTTCAGTGGTCATTTAAGAAACAATAGCACAAAGTGTGACACTAGTAAGAAATAAAAATCTTGGAAAACCTCAAAGAAAATATATTTACTAAGCATTAAAGTCAAAAAACCACATGATGTAAATCACAAAAGGACCTATGTACCGAACGCTAATATTTTCATATTATCAAAATGTTAATTAATTACAAATTAATGTTAAATAATTAAGTATAAATGATATGAAGAAATCATCTAAATTGGATGCAGGTACCTAAAATCTTCTTATATGGATGATAAAATATTATAAATATCAGACATTTAAAATTCGTCAACTTAGAGAAAAAAAAAGTTAATAAAAAAACCCTGTGAATTATTATTTCTTCATTTATCAATATTATTTCTTTATTTATCCGTAATATTTTTACTAGGAATTATTGACATTCGGAAATACATTCTCTTTTTATTTTACTAACATTATTTATTTATTCATACTTATTAAAGAGGGGGGTATATTCATATTTATTGACATGAGGTAATGGAAGTTTGATAGATCTACTAGACACGTTGTAGGGTGGCGGATCTACTGTGCGCAATTTCAATTTCAAATCAAATAAAAGAAAAAATTCCTGTGGATATATGTAGAGCACCTTTACAGGACTAGTTTGTCAGTTTCCAGGATTGAGAAAAGCGTAACATTTAAGGAATCTTCCTCGCTATCAGTCAATGCGGCAGTGAATATTACCTGTAACCATTGAGACTTGAATTATGTTGTAAACGCTTAATTAATCCTTAAGCGCCCGAAAGGACTGCTGTGGTCATAACATGCTATGTCAAATCATTCGATCTTACTGTACCTTTTGATGGCAATCAATGGTATGATCTGCTCACAGTCTGTTCTCCAACGAGCTCCAAGTTTGGACGAACATGGCGGTAAAATTTACCGGCTAATGATAGCTGGTTAAAATGAAATTTAGAACGATTATACGTTAAATTAGTTAACCATACAAGAAACCTTTCATTGTTACTATTAGAATTAGTTTTCTAGAGCTGGTATTTTTTATTATAACCTTCCATGTTTACATGTGTTTTATTTATATGCCAATTTGCAAATCTTACATTAGCTTTATCTGCATTGTATCTTTATATTTTAGCCTTGATGTAGACCTTATACATAGCAGGTCAAAACATAGACAATTAATAAATATTTAAGAACTGTTTTTGTTCTTCTTGACCATCTCCTAATTCACATTCAGTCAATGTTCTGTACCGTCTTCTATTAAGTTTCAACTTGATGATATTTCTACTTTTTTTTTTTTAATGTTATTGTATTATTTTATTACTTTATAAGTTAAGATTTTAACTCCTTTCTTATTCATTTAGATTCTTTTGCTTGTTTTTAGATATTTTATTTCTTTCGGTTTTTCCTTGTTTTTGTTAATATTTTCACGTATTAATAAATCAACATTACACTCAACTAAAGGTTTTCTGTGTTTGTCTATGTAACTTATTTCAGTTTTTATCTTGTTTATTTTTAAAGTTTTAATTTTTTTGCTTGTTTTAACTGTAGGTAGTTATAAATGATGTAATATTATTGTTAATTAGTTAAAATAAATCATCTATTCCAAAGAAATATCTATATGGTGTCTTTTTTATTCTCAGTTGTTCATGGAAAAATAACAAGTTATGCATGGAATGGACTAAAAGGAAAATTCTAACCATAATTGACAAATACAGATAAACAACACAATGAAAAATTTTAATTACAGAACCATAAAGTTACAAACAATTCCTTAAAACAATGGAACTGGTAGTAAATTATATTTTAAAAATAAATAAAATAGTTAAAATAACACTAACTCATAACTTAAATCTTAATGGTATTATTGATGATATATGTAGATAATAATATCGATCTGGAATGCAATTAATAAAACACTGAAAATTATATTTATTAAAATTGCTAATATTGGTATATGTAAAAAGTGAACTTGGTGGAGACATTGAAGAATATGGAAATAAAATTAATAAAACATCACATTTCTCATACTAAAAATGTTAATTCAGTAACTGACGTACATTAAGTTAAAAGACTAATTTAATTGTGATAAAATTAACATGATTTGGTCATAATCACAATAATTTAAACTTCTTACTAATTCCTGTTCATATGAAGGGTTCATTGAATCTTCATGCATGTACCTAAATAATAAATGTAAAATATTTAAAAATCTTTGAGAACTATAACATCAAATTCGATTTTACGCAATAATTTGGCTCATCCCACTTAAGCTCGTAACAACTCATTTGTTCTTGTAAATTGAAATTCATTCATTCCAAAATTGTTAATCTTTTTGTCAACTAAGACATACTAAACGTTATTTACCTTTATTATACTGTAATAAAATTTAGAAAACACGAATTACTGAAAAATAATGTCATTTTAAAGACTATTACCTGAGACATGAGCGTAATCTACCTCGGTAGGTAATCTTGGGAACCTATAAGATAAAAACTGAAGACCAGAAACAGGTTACTATGTTACTGGAGTTCTCTTAAATCTTTAGTTATACCGGTAACACTAATAGGTAGGGTTTTAGTACTAGAAGGCCTTTCTGTAATAGGGCTAGGAATATTTCATTAATACCAACTGATTTAAATGGTGTTAAACAATTTGTCACTCATTCCATCATGACAGAATTTCAATACTCTTAGTTGCCCATACTTCTTCTCTACTACCCATGAATCGTTTTCAACCTCTTCCATTAGCTTGCATCCTGAAAAGAACAGAAGCGCCAGGGACTTCTTGGGCATTCCTGTTGGACCTCGTCTTACACACACTTTGGTTCTTAGAGCGCGTATCCATTATCGCGTTATTATTATCATTATTACAGATTTGTTAGGGTATTCAAACTGTTATGAGTTATTAATCGACTAAGGGCAACTTTTAACTTTAAACCCCTTCTAGGTTTGGTTTCTATACACCGTCTCGGCTCCCAAACTTACAGATAAATCACATCTGACAAACCGATGATCTCATCACTACTCACATCTGAGATCTCCTAACACTGAAAATTTATGGAATTATGTATAAGAACTATTTTGACGAGTTCTGTTGCTGCTTTCTCCTTAGAGTGGGCATCGGTTATAATGTTTCCCGGTATGATCAATTAACCAATAATTTAAAAATATAATATAAAGTAAGTAAATAAAATCTGTACAGCTGAAATATTATTTCTTTCTGTTCCAACAATTATTTTGGGTGGGATAGAGTGATTTACCTAATTTCAGATTTTTCATCAATTAAAAAAAATAGTAGGTTTAGATATCTACTTAGTAAATAATGTAAATTATTTTCAATATAAAATTTTATTATGACACTCTTTTATTTTAGAAAAACAGAAGGAACAAGGGATATGTTGTCCTGCTGGTAAGGGTTGTTGTTATACCACACTAGAATGTTGTGATGTCTTTGAGGTGTAAGTAAGACATTAAAAATAGTTTTGTTTTCGAATTCTTGAAATAATATACCAATAAAATAAAATTTTGTTTCAGGCATATGCCAGAATTAAACATACCTGTATATTGCACCGTGTGAAGCACCAATCAGATTTGAGAGCTGTTCTCAAATCGTTTTAACCATATGACACAAATATTTGAGATTAATATGTACGAATAATTTGTATTTGATAAATAAAAATGTTTACTGAATAATTTTGGTAGTTTTTGACCAGATGTCGTTGTAACTAATCACGTATCAAGACGCTGTACTACAGCTCTTAATTTATAAATTTTATGATATTCTACAAATAAGTTCTATACAAAACATTCGGCCTGCAGTCATTCCAGAACTACATTGAAGGAACTACTAGAAAAAATAAATGGGACACATATTAAGATAATTAGTATTCCCATATTTGCTGCTTCATTGCAAATAAATTCATATTCCAAACACTAAGAAACAAATACTGATGCAAAAGGTTATCACAATTGATTTATAAATAGATTTTTATAGTGCAAAATGTGTAATAGAAACAGGTTTTTTGTTTTTGTATTGGGGAAAAGTGGACCCGGGGCTTATTCCACCAGATATTTTCCTA
>NW_027106803.1:484319-500052 GCF_000696795.3 Halyomorpha halys
TTATATTTAAAAAATGTTGTTACTATTAATTATATAATATAATATTTTTAAATAATAACTATCAACATAATAAACTCTAATAGGAAAACCAATATAAAAAATTTTTGCAGGAATAAGTAATGATAATGGACTTATCAGCTAATCGGGCTCGCAACCCAAAATCAAATTGATTATGTATAATTAACGAGGTATGTTATGATGGTGTTTGATGTTGGTCCAGATCACGAATTATCTGTCACAAAAATCAATATAAAAAAGTGAAATGAAAATTAGGGCTCAAAATAAAACAAATTGAAGCCTTCCTGAATATATTGAGAAATTATGGATTGGAATCAGAGATAAGAAAAAAGAAGCCGGTAATTTGTTTCTCGAGTAAACGAGAAAGCAAAAAGAGCAGAACCTTCTTGGAACAGACTGTCTTCGCATGTGCAAACGAAGAAAAGCCGCTTAGTAAAAAAGTCATTAATTCTAGCGAAAATAATGTTACCTACTTCCAAGCCACTAGGAACGAGATTATAATTCCTCAGGAAAAAAGAGAATATTTTAATATCACGCGATCCTCTTCTAGGTGTTCCTTGAAATAATTTGGTAATGAGTCATTCCACATCAACTCAACTCAGTTTTGAATATTATCATCTCAGATTTCCTTCAATTTTTCCTGGATATTATTTAGGTATCCTTATAGTCTTTCTTGGATGAAAATACGGCGTTGGTACTCTATTTGTTTCAAGTGATAATATAGGAGTTCTGCCATTTTCCTGCTAGTACCAAAAGGATTCTGCCGTAAAAAAAAGGCTGAAGTTAGATCTATTACGGATGAGCATAACTGAAACGTTTGATAAAGTTCGAATCGATAATTATTATTCTGAGAAGTTTGAGGGTCGGTCAGATTTAAAACAATTTTTTTACCTCCTTTCTTATTTAATATAGCACTAGAATAGTTTATTAGAAATGTAATTCATACTGAAGAGGTTTAAATTTAAGTGGAAACATATCTGTGATCATCAGGGCAAGCTGATATTTTTGGACGGCTACGTTGATAAAATCGAAAAGGAACAAGGCTCGAAATAAATCCGGATAAAACAAAATATAGGGTTCGCAGCAGAAACGGAAGTAATTTCTTTGATACAGATATAGAAGTAAATACATTTCAACAAATAGAGAGGTTTAAGTATTTAGCTTTTACGGTAACTATAAAAAACGAAATTGATAAGGAAATAAATGTGATGCTAAAGATGGGAAATGCTTGTTATTTTTCATTTTCGAAATTTCTTAGCTCGCGCCTTCTGTCCTGAAACTTAATTTGAATGAACTCTATTAGATTGCGTCCCCAGGGGTGGCGAAGTCTTTTTTTGAGTTTTTTTGCCATTTAAATTATTATTATTGTTGTTTTTTTGGTAGGTAGATAAGGCATGTTTCAGTTAGAGTTGTACTTAGCGAGCTATTGATAGATTAGCAAAAAGTAAGTCATATCAGTCTTTCATGATACATTTTCGAAGCCCAAAAAAATGGGAAAGTGAAATATTGAAATCAAATTATTAGCCATACTGTGCAGGTTTATTAAAACAACTTTTTTTATATTTATGAATAAATACAACCTATACATGACAGTTGATAAAAAAATTAAATTCCATTTTAAGTTAGTAAAAATCTATCTTGATAAAATGTCGCAAAATCGATTTGGGTAATGGCGGGTGTCACTGAAGGGAGTGTGTAGCCAAGCAATTGGTGGTATCGGCACCGCGCCATCCCGTTCACTAATTGATCGATAATCTAAATCTAGTTATAAAGGATAATAAATAAAAAATATAATCAAGGAGTAATTAGTAGTATACAAAATTATTAGTTGAGAATGAAAGATTTTAATGTAAAACATTTCCTAGTGTAGACAAATATGGTAAATTGCTAAAGGAATTACCTAGTAGTCAAGATCGAATAAATCCAAATAATTTAATCTTAATGATTGGAGAAGATGATCGGAGGGTGCGTTCCGCAAAGAAAAAACATAAATAAACAAAAAATATTTATTTATGAGTTTCAGGTCTTCATCAGGGCTATAGAACAAAAGAGATAACAACTATTATTTAGAGAAACATAGAATTCAAATGAAATAGTATATAAAAAAATTTGGAATTATACTAAATATTGAATTGAATACATAATAAAAAATTGATAATTGAATAATAAAAATTATTGATTGATAATCATGGAATAAGACTGTAGCAGATTGATAATAGTAAAAGATGATATATAATATTATGTATGTAAGAAGATATATATAATATAAGATATGTGAGTAGTGTCTAAAAAATTGAAAAAAACAAATATCGAATCTACAAATTAAACTATACAACAGAATATGAAATATATTGAGTTATGAATATAATCAAGCGGGTTCTGCGGCTCCGGTAGCACCTGCACCGCGTTAGCTCAGCCATTATGTTATGCCAATATGTTAGCTAAGCTAAAAGTGAGGACAGCCACGTCGCAAGATCTAAGGAAGGCTATCTCAGACCTAGAACGTTTCTCACGTGAGATCGGCGAACTGAACCACTTTCTCAAAGGGGGTGATCGTATCATAGAAAGGATGGAGGCAAAAGTAGCGGAGGACCTGCTGGATAGAGACGATGATATCTCGCTGAAGGCGGCATTAATTTGTAGAATTAAGAAAGCCATTCTTAATCACATCCAAGCTGATGAAGGGACAGCCTGGTCAGTGGTCAAGGAACGATTGAAAAAGGCTTAAGGAGGGGGAAGATGGACTCAGGAAGAGGACATTTTCTATATGTTCCGTGAGAGGAGAAAGAGGGGTCAGTCAAAGGGACAGTATGCGGCATCATTACTTGCCCATTTCAATTTCAATAGAAAAGATGAGAGAGACTCAGAGCGCAGAGGTGGTGCAATGGAAGACGAACTTCCTGGACGTGATACTAAAGGTACAGCTGGGAAAAGAAACCAACAAGCAAGAAGGACTGCCACGTGAGCGCACATTTATAGAATGTGCCCAAGAGATGATAGATGCAAGCGCCCGGGATGAAGACACCAGGATGGAGGTTGAGGAAGGGGGGTGGAATAGAGTGACGTACATCCGCCCGAGGAACTATCCAGCGCCTTGGAGGAGAAAGGACTAGAGAGATGTCGGCAGGGAAAGTGGCTCAGGTGACAGAAGAACGAACCAGGCCAAGCCGAGGAACAATGGTCGAAGAGAAGAAAGGAGGTGCCACAGATGTGGGAAAACGGTTCACATGGTGGCCCAATATCCTCGTACCAGATGCTTCGAATGTGGGAACGAGGGCCACATAGCAAGAAGATGTCCCTATATGTACCGGAGCCGAAGAGCCGAACCTGGGAGAGCCCATGGAGGTTAATGCGCAGAGAGTGAGGCGAAGAAGAGAGCCACATAGACCAGACGAGTCGAGCAGCGACATCTCGGAGATATCAGTGGCATCAGGCACAGAGGTTGAGGATGGAGAGACAAGGGGGCCAAACACATCGAGAAACGAATGGAGGAGAGCAAGCGGGAGGAGAGGAACCACGGAAGAGATATGAGGAGAACGTATACGAGTTGCAACGTGGGGAGCGAGAGCAGCGGCTTCCCTACTATCGAAGTGAGAGGAGTACGGTCCTTGGTCGATACAGGGAGCTCCAACACCATCATGGGTCGAGAAGTGTTGAAAAAGCTGAGAAACGGAGAGAGGACACCCCGGCCCAATGTTCAGGTATGTCATTGTAAGTTAATCACCCTGGGTGGACCCTGTAACGTGGACGGGGAAGTCATTATAGATCTGGGCGAATGGGGGGTTAACGGAGGTAAATTAATGATGCATGTAGTGGGGAACATGCCACGCGAGTATCAGATTATAATCGGTTGCGCCTTATTGTCGAAGGTGGGGGCGCGAATAAGGAATGTGGGAAACCGATGGGATTTTAAGTTGGGAGGAAATAAATTCATTTGTCAGCAACTTGCGAGGGGAGGGATACCGCGAGTTGGAGCGATTAACAAGACGGGTAACTGGAGGGAATTAATAGCGGAGGAATACACGGATATATTCTTCAAGCAGGGAAATAGGCTGGGGAAGACAGTCCATGAAATCCCATTAAAGCGAGATATGGATACGTACGTGAAAGAAAGAAGAAATCCTCAGGGGCCCCAACAACACATTCGGGAGGATTAGAGAGTCTAAAGGCCCAAGGCATAATAGTGGATAGTACGTCCCCATACAATAGGCCTTTGTGGGCTGTGAAGAAGAAGAGTCTACCAGGAGAAACCTCTGATAAATACCGAGTCGTGATAGATTATCAAAAGCTTAATGAGAATACGGTGGACGAAAAATATCCGATCCCGAGACTAGAGGACATTCTAGACAGATTAGGAGGAGCAACCATATTCAGCACTCTGGACCTTTAAGCTGGATATCACCAAATCGCAATGCACCCCAGGGACCAACACAAAACGGCCTTCACGTTTGAGAGAGGTCATTATGAATTCATACGGGTTGAAAAACGCACCAATAACGTTCCAGCGTCTGATGGACGAATTTTTAGGCGGGTTGGATGAATCCATGTGTCAGGTCTACATGGACGTCCTTCTCGTGTTTATCAAGTCGGAAGAGGAGCATATAAGACATCAGGAGAAGGTCTTTCAGAGGATTCGACAATTTGGGTTGAAACTGTTCCAGAAAAAGTCGGTGCTAGGTCGTGCGCAAAATAACATCTTAGGACACGTGATCTTGGGATAGGGAATCAAGCCTGATCCACAGAAGGTTGAGGCGATCCAAAAGATGGACGTGCCAAGGGATGTTAAGGGAGTTCGGAGGTTGCTAGATACCCTGAACTATTATCGGAGATTTGTGCCAGAAATGACAGAATATTTGGTACTCATTAATAACCTCTTAAAGAAAGTAAAACGAATGATCGTGACCCCTGCCATGGAGAATAATATTTGCAAGTGTATGGAACAACTGCAGAAGAAACCTGTCCTGGCCTTTCCTATCTTTGAACGGAAATTCACTATTACGACAGACGCAAGCGAGTACGCACTTGGTGCGGTGTTATCTCAGGAAGGAGAAGGAGGGGAGCGCCCTGGCCCTGTTGCTTATACAAGCAGATACCTGACGGATGCCGAAACGAGATATAACGCGCTGGAGAGGGAATTGCTGGGGATAGCGTGGGTTGTAGATCATTTTCGACCCTATGTATTCGGCTGAAAATTCAGGGTACAGACCGACCACCGCCCCCTCCAATGGGTAGGTAAATTGAAGGAGTCCTCTGCGAGGGTTACCCTTTGGAAAGAGCTCCTCAATCAATACAATATCGAGATAGCGTATAAACCAGGGAAAGAAAACGTAGTTGCTGATTGGCTGATCTCGAGCGCTTATGGTAAATGCCATCGAGGAAGATCGGGGTGAGCCTTCCGGGGATGTGAGGTAGTTCCTGCGAGAGTGGACGCCAGGTGAAGAGGAAACTAGGAAGGCCAAGACTCAGGAGGCCCGTCATCGGAAGACGATAGTTCAACGGGTGGGAGACCCGTGGAAATGGATGAAGTTGACGAAATAATCAATGACCGAGGCAAATCATCTGGATGACAAGGACGTCTCGAGTGATAAAAGTAGATTATAGCAGCTACGGATGCAGTACAATAAACACCATATGGTCTCAGCCGGGAGCCAGGGAAAACCTCATTTGTCTTGCACTAAAAAATGCGTCGAAGGCCGGGCGGACTTATCATATTTATGTGGGCAATGCGGTTATCTGGGAAAAAATAGGCCTTTAAATCAATCCTTACGGGAACAGATTGTTGCCAAAAAATGGCCATAGCTTCAAACATCTTTTTTTCCAAAAGCGGCTCTATTTCAAGTTTACACCGCTGTCACTAAGTTATCTTCAGTAGTCAACTTTGTTACTCATAAAGTAATTTATCTGTGTACCAGTACTCATGAATTGCTGTATGATTCATGTAATTATTTCTTTATTAGAATTTAATAAACATTAGAATGTTGATTAAACATTAGAATCAAATCCGTAGGTCTAGATAGGTCCGATTATAGTCTAATAAATTAGAAGTTTGTTTTGTGAGAGATGAGAGGTCCGGCTGCGCAGCCGGTATAGATGGCTGAATCGTCTGTTGAGTTCTTGTCTTTTAAGTCTATTATGTTGGTTCCAGGTGAGTCTTTTGTCTAAGATGATTCCAAGAGATTGCACTGTGTCGGATCTGGATAGAGGAATATTATTACAAGTAAACAGCGGACAGAAGCTGTGGCGGAGAGTGAAAGTCACATGGGTGTATTTCGATTCATTGACTTTTATCCGCCATTGGTTGCACCATTGCTCAATCCGGGTGAGGTGTGTTTGGAGATTGAATGAGTCTGTTACAGGATCAGGATATGATACCTGTATCATCGGCATATGTTGCCAGGAACGTGTTAGTATTGATGGGATTGTCAGCGGTGAAGAGGATGTAGACGACAGATATTTGAGTACTGGGAACCACTGCGAATTCGAAAGAAGCGATTTGAGAGGTAGGAATGGAGGATAAGGTAAGAGTTTAGGGTAATATGGACTTGAGCTTGAAAAGAATGCTATACCCGGTCAAAAGCTTGCGCTATGCCCAGAAAGGCACCCGAGCATTATTGTTTCTTTTCAAGAGCTGAAGAGATATAGTCAACGACTGTGAAGCCTTGTTCAACTGTGAAGTGCTTTGGGCGGAGTCCGAATTGATGTGCGGGGAAACTTTGCGATTTAACTATGGATAGGAGGATTTTTTCAAAGATTTTTGAGAGGATTGGAAGTAAGCTAATAGGTCTATATGAAACAGGATTATTAAGAGGTTTTCCTGATTTTAGAAAGAGAATTATTATGGAGCGTTTCCATAGGACAGGAAAGTGGGTTGTTCTAAGGATGCAATTATAGAGATATGTAAGGAATGTTACAGCTTTGGGATGATGTTGGCGAAGGATTTGAGGAGTCAGAAGATCATACCCAGGAGATTTACGAGGAGTTAGCATCCTAAGTTGATATTTGACCTCAGAAGGGGTGACTGCTCTAGGAGGTAAGGAGAGTGAAATTGGTGATAATAGATATTTTACAATAGTTTCGGTTTGATCAGGATGAAGTTCGGGGTGAGCAGTGAATGTGTGAGAAAGGTGAATGGCTAGTTCTTCAGCTTTATCTTTGTTGGACGGAGCCCATGTGCTATCATCTCGCCGTAGGGGATATGAAATATGTTTGGATTTAAGGATTTTTTTGGTCATGTTCCAGAGGGCATTATCCTGAGTAGAAAGGGTAAAGAGGTAGGAGTTGAATGACCGGGATCAATGGTTGGCCAATCCTCTCTTGACTAGTTTGCAGTAATAATTATATAAGCAATGATCAGTAGGGTGTCTAGTGCGTTGCCATAATGTTCTGTACTGGCGCTTAATCTGGATGAGGTCCTTGAGATGTTGTTGGTAGAGGATTTGTCTAGGGTTTACTTGGGACATTATATGGTAGGGAGGCAGACCAGACAGCTTGTTGGATTAGGTTTGTGAAGAAATGGATTGCGTCATCTGGTTTTTCAAGGGGTTTCAGGAAAACTTTGAGATCGATTTGCTCTGTTCGGATTTGGCGAAAGAAATTCTAGTTTACTGGGCCCCTTATGAATGTGGGTGGAGGTAATACAGGAATTGGGGATATGGAGATGGTTAGGATTAGCGGACTATGGTCTGAAGATAAGTTATCGAGGCGTGAAAGGGAAGTGTTTAGAGGTCCTAAGACTTTGTGTAATAAGGTCGCTAGTTCGTTTACGTGGTTTCAAACAATATTCGTATTCCGAAGGAGAATAGAAAGAGACTTAAATAATGCCATTGAATGGTTTCTTGGCGGAGGAATAAGATTGGATACTAGATTTGTAAGTAAGGAGATGAGTGGAGTGATAAGGGATCTAAATTCGAATAGGAAAGAGGTGAGGAGGTTTGTGAGATCAGTAGCGTTAGGAGGGGAGGATACAGGGTATCTGATGATTAGGCTTTTGGGAAATAGATGAGGTCTGAGAAACAGAGACATGAGGATGTTGGGGTCGGGGTTCAGGATAATGGAATGTATGTTGCGATTGTGGCAGGGCCTGAGTCGCCAGTTTTGTTTCTCCAGTCATTTGAGCGAAGAACACTCCTGGTTTGATTATTCTTGAAGGTTTCCTGGGGGGTCTGGTTGCATCTTCTTTTCCGGGAACTGTCTGTATGCTGGATATTTATACGTCTTGCACCCCTTTTAGTTAGCCGGGTGCTCATCTTTATGGCATAGTGCACTCAGAGCAGGTGCTTGCCTAGGCTTGCTGCCTTCTACTGATTTGTGTTGTTGGCCACACTTGACGCACCTTGATAAGTGATGACAATAATGTTTAGTGTGTCCATATTCTTGACATTTGTGGCATTGAACTATTGTTTTTTTAGGGTACGGTTTTTAACTACTACTCTGGTGTAGTATAATCGGCTCACATTATAAATTTCTTCAATTCCAGGTGTTTGTTCAAGGTCAGCGAAGAACAAGGGAACGCTATTTTAATTGATGTACTATTAAGATCTTTGTATTCTTTTAGTACGTTCACAATTTGTCGTACTTTGTACCCCATGGCCGAAAGTTCTTCTTAGATGGCTTCCGGTGGTGTTGAGGGTTGTAGTTGTCTGACGATTATTCTAAGCGCCCTCTCTTGGCGTAGTTGATATGTGTGATAGTCGGCTTTTGTTTCTGCTAAGTGTTTGATTATTTTTCTGTATGGATCTGCGGTACCTGGTATTAATTTTTTATTATTGATGTGATTTTGACATTTATATGTACCTGGATTGACAACTTTATTCATTTGTTGGCAACACATATGAATTTTTAAAATGTTTTTGATAAATATTGGCGGTGGCTTGGATTAGAAGGGCCAGGTTGGGAGTTCATTTCATCAATTGAACAACCTGGGCCCTGTTTCATAATGAAAGCTAATAGTATTAGTTAATAGTACAAGTGTAGAAACTAGTATGGTAATAATACTAATACTTATTTTTTTCACGATAGGGATGACTATTAGATATTATAGGAATTAAAAAATACTAAAGTACAAGTTACTATTGTACAAGTCAGCGTAATTTAATTAAGATAAATCTACAAGACTAATAGTAATAGTTTGTACTTTATTATGAAACAGGGCCCTGGTGTCACAGGCGGTGTATTTCTCATGAATTTTGTTTAGCTGGAGAGTTTCTGGATGTATGGTATTTCCCAGGCTTCAGGCAGATCTTTTAGTGCTCTTTTTACTGGACATCGCCATATGAAAAATATCTCATTTCACAGTGGTGAGACGAAATGAAAATAGAGATTTGTAAGAAGAGAGATTAAAAATATTATAATATAAGTTTACGTAATGACATACGTAATAAACGACGTAAAGGACAGAGCGGTCTTACTTCAGAGGCCTACAGATCTTAGGCTGGAGCTGTTAACTCTAGTCTATGGCTGATGTTAGTATTAACGAACGCTTACACTGTTCACTTAAAAGTTTATAAATAAGTGATTACTCACCTATATTTTAGCTCTAATGTGAGTAGTATAACTTGTTATTACACTGACACTGTTTTTATTCTAGTTCAATAAAATGTACAGTCTATTGTGGGACACGATATAACGTATGTTCAATTGCTAGCTAGCGCATGCGCACTAATCCCTAGATTAAAATTTAAAACTTAACACTCAACTAGTAGGTAAAAATATTTCAGCTAACTGATTTACTTGCGTGATTTAATTATCTATTTCCTGAAACCGTGACATTTAATTGGAATAAGCATTTGAGGTTGATGAATCGGTCTATCAAAAAGATTCATTAGGTGATTAAGATACCAAAAGAGCTAAAACTCTATTTAAACGAGAATCCAGTTGTAAAGATAACAGTCATGTTTACAGAAGTGTTATCGATCACCTTAGTATGCATTCTTAGCGGGCATCAAATTTCAGCCTCCATGTTTGCTGATGATAGCGATGTAAGTCTGCCTGGCAGTTCAGATCATGAGACCCAAGTTGAAGGTGATAATATATATTATATAGTTGGATTAAAAAAATAAATTGACCAATGTGATACATCTAGTAGTAAACTAGTAGATAGATATACTTTTTATTTATCTCGTTCTCAGCACTATCCCATACAAATAGAGCTGATTACAATAATAAAATATAACAATAATTGAGTAAAAACTTCAAAAGATAATATTTAAAAATATTAGTTAGTTTTTTATTACGTCAAATTTTCGAAACATTAAGGATGAGTATGCTCGGTCATGTAGTTATTATATATATCATAAAAATAAGACATAAGGCAATGTTTTAAATTAATAAATATCTAAATAATCAATTAAAAAACAAAGAAGGATTTACACATTTGCATAGTGTGTTCCGATGTGTGAGACAATTCGGGTTCAAGTTGGAGTTTTTTTGCTAATAATCCTAAGGTTATATATATATATTATATTATATTATTTCGGGTAAGTCGCTGAAATATTCTGGACTGGAAACAGCTGGTTGTTTTTATGTTATAATTTAAATGTGCCAAAAAAATAAAAATAATTTGGGATTTTGATAAAAAATAGTTCAAAAATATCTAGGAAAACATAGTTACCGGCTTTTAGTAACATATTAATCTCACAACCCTGTATTTCTTCTCAGTTTCGCCCGGCGGACTCTTTTTCTTTTCTGCCCACAAAGGATTATTTTACGGGGTTGGAAGGTAAATAATTATTACCTGATGTTGTGTGGTAGCTTCTGCGGGTATCTCCTCTCTACGTACGTATCTCGTTCGTGACTCCTCTTAAGAAAAAGTCTTCATATTCTTTTTCTGAATCCACTTCTACCTTACGAGAGTTCCAGGCTAATTACTTTTCATTGGCACACATGAACCCTCTCTGCGGCTCGCAGTTTCTCTAGGGCTTCCAAGCATATGATGGTGTGGAACAGTGTTCACCAGGCACCTCAGGCATCTCTATTATAGGCAGACTGCCCTTCTCCTCTCCTACGTTATAGATTACCAGTCTGCGGTCGCCTTTCTGCCAACAATCCTCCTTAGGTTTCTACACCAGATCTCTCCATCTGCTTCCTCTACTCTCTTGCCTTCCACTGTTCCCTGCTCCTCAACTTCTTCTTCTTCAGTCACTGACGCTCCTGTTACTTTTCCTTTGAACCTCTTGTATGTTCAATTCTTGGCCAACAATGATTCTTTGGTATATGTAGGGGCACTGTTTAGTGATGTGCCTGTCGTTTACGCATTCAAAGTATCTGGTGCTAGGACAATGGGCCAGCAAATGTTTTACTTTCCCGCATCCGTGGCTTTACACAACCTGGGAGCTTCATCTGGTTCCTCCTCTGTGGATCCTCGCTTTCTATCTGGTGTTTTCCTTTTATTATTTTCTTCGGTATGGTTTTGGGGCGTTCCTAGAACAATGGTAATTAACCCTGGTTCAGTGAAGTTTCTATATCTCTATCCGGGGTTCAGCTCAGCCAATGACATCGATTAAGTACCTAGCGCAAATCTTGAAATAGCGATCTGTCGGTAAACCTCCTTTCTTTCCTAACTCCCTAGCTAATTACGCGCCAGTACCTGATGTGTGCCCACTAATTCTGTTAGCTTTAGGGTTAAGCTAACAGAATTTGTGGGTGATTGAACCGGGGCAGGGCCCCCAACATATTGCCCGCTGAATTGCGTCTGTTTTCTGATCTTCCGGACCATCTGGAAGATATCCCCTTCTGGGGCTCACCGCCTTTACTTCGAAGGCCTTCTTTGTCCCCTCTTTTTTCAGGCTTTCATTTGCATCAGGCGATCGTCCCCTTTATGAAAATGGTTTCATTCCCCGATTTCTCCAGTGAATCTTTCGAGGTATACCACGGCTTTTGAATAGTGACCAAGTTTGTGTGGTCTTCACAGGGTTCTTAGATGACCAGGCGATTTCAGCGAGTGACAAGTTTGCTGCAGAGTCATCAACATTGTACAGAAGGCGTTTAAGGAGATTGATTAAAAAAAAAAAAGAAAGTGTGGGCATCGTCATAAATAAAGGAAGCAACGAAGCACTCCCTTAAGAACGGATATAGCATTCAAACAATGAAAGAAGGTAATATTATAAAATATTTAGGATGCACCTTCTCGAGAGAGCTTCAGTTCAACGAAGATTCGGTGACCAAATTAAATGAAAATCTCCTGACAAGCTCGTCACTTCATGCTTGCTTAAGCCCGGGCAGAAGGTTAACATTGTCCACCAATATGTGTTCCCTGATCTTACTTACCCTCTCCAAACTGGTCCCCTTCCAAATATGATAGATGGCATCGACATAATGATTCGCAGGAGAGTCAAATCATTATAGGGCACCCTGCGAACACCTCTACGGCGATGTTGTACGCTCCAAGCAGGTCACAGAGGCTGTAAGTGTGACACTAATAAGAAATAAAATTCAAGGCGAAAATCAAACAAAATATATTTACTTAGCATTAAAGTAATAGGATCGATCGGAAACCACAGTAAATCATCACAGGGACCAAAGTACCCAAAGCTGATGTTTTTATATTCTCATATTATCAAAATGTTCATATTTATTTAAATAATGAAGCATATTTTAACTTTTTTTTTTCTTACCTCCTCCATTATAAATAACAATATTAATTTATACCTAAATATATACAAACGTAACAGGAAGGGCACCAATTACGTTTGTATATAATTAGGTAATATTAGTATTGTCGTTTATAATAAAAAAGGTATGAAAAAAAAATCGTTAAAATATGCCGAAATTAGATGAAATTTCCAAAATTAGTGTCCCATTAGGTAATAAAAGATTATAAATATAAGATATTTACAATCCTTCGACGTCGAAAAATGAAATCATAGAAAAGAAGTTAATAAATTTAAAACCTGTGATTGAAGAATGGTGCCAAAACTGGAGGATTAAAATTAATTCCAATAAATTCCACCAAATCACATTTCCTCTTCGACGTAAACCCATGATATATATAAGTAACAGTCAGGTGTAACTCCAATATCAGCTAATCTATTCCATTGAATGTATATATACAGCTGAACTAGATTCAAAAACATCAGTCTTTGAGTAACAAACGAGTTGGTCATTTCTCTCTCCCCTTTTTCTTTTTTTTATTCTTTGTGTTCTCAAACCTTTAGCTGGTGACAAAACCCGGGGACTTTAAATACGGGGGAGGAATTTTTGTTTTCAAGAAACATTTTCACCGTTGTTTACTCAGCTTTTTTTATTCTCTGTTTTTTTAAAAATAATAGCTTCCAAAAGTATCATCAAACAAGCGGTCCTCAACCTGGAAGCTTTAAACAAAATGGGGTCTAGAACCCACCTCCCATGGAGGTGACTCCTCCACCCCCGGAATTGGCCACTACCGGAAGTTTCTCTATCGGGAGCCCACGCCACAACACTTGAGTGGGTAAAAGTACGCACAGCAACTGCCCAAGGACCTAAGGAAGGCCGCATCTGAGCTCGAACCGTTTACGGGGAAAACAGGAGAACTAAGCCACTTCATAAAAGGGGGTGAGCGACTTATAAGCCGAATTGAAGTCAAGTCCATCGAAAATCTACTAGATAGTGAAGACGTAGAGGCATTAAAAGCAAAGGTCGTCTGCAGAGTGAAAAGGAGCTTCCTAAATCAGATTCAGACGGACGAAGAGACCTCTTGGAGAATTATCAAGAAAATATTAAAGAAGGCCTTCGGAGGAGAACGGTGGGCTCCAGAGGAGAACATATTTATGATGGTCCGAGAGGCAAAGAAACCGAAACAGTGTAGCGGTCAGTATGCCACGGAACTCCTGGCACGCTACAACAGAATCGCAGATAAACTAAGCAAGATGATGGAGATGATCCAAGTACAGGGTCGGATGTAATTCCTATCCATGGTACTGAAGATTCATTTGCCAAAAGAGCTGAGGAAGAAAGAGGGATTTCCAAGAGAGCACTCGTTTGTGGAATGTGCTCAACATCTCATGGATGCAAGCGCTAGAGAGGTGGAGTCCCGGATGGAGGTAGAGGAACCAGGATGGAACAGCGTTGTTTACTATCGTCCCAGGATTAATCAAACAACGTGGCGGAGGAGAGAATGTCGAGATAAACCCAAGGAAAATACTGGAACCATCGAGAGAAGACTGAGTCAGAGAAAAAGAAGTAACGGCCGCCGAGAAGACCACAAGGGCCATTGGTGTGATAAAGCCGGGAACCTAGAAGCACAATGCCCCCGTACCTTTTTTGAATGTGGGACATATTGCCCGATGGTGTCTCTATATGTGTCTGGGGAGGGGGCAAAATAAGCCTGAACCGATGGAAATCAATGCACAGAGATTACGGAGCAGAATCTCTCGAAGGCCGAATGGATCCGTGAGTGAAGTAACGGAGTTTTCTGAGATCTCGGAGACAGAAGCCAAGGGAGGAGACACTGGGCGAGAGGACGGCCAGCAATGCAAGAGAAGAACGTGGACGTGAACAGGAGAAGCGGCTAGAACATTAGGAGAGTCCTGAGGAGTATACGCACATAGGGGCGACCGCACATTGAAAAATCACCATGTGAGAGGAGAGAACGGCGGTTTGCCTATTATACTAGCGAACAGAGGAATAAGCTGCTTGGTGGACACTGGCAGCTCTAACACGATTGTGTGCCGAGTGACCCTTGAGAGATTGAGTGGCAGAGAGAGGGAACTACAGGTCAGAGTATGTAACTGTCAGTTGATCACTCTGGGTGGACCCTGCAGCATTGAAGGGGGAGCAGAAATGGAATTAGACAAGTGGGGAGAAGAGAATAACAATCCATGTAATGTGAAAAATGCCTCGAGACTACCAAATCATTATTGGCTGCGATCTATTGGAAAAGGTAGGAACGAAGATAAGAGACAGTGGGGGTCAGTGGGATATTAGAATTGGAGGGAAGAGATACGGCTGCCAAAAAGTCATGGGCGACGGGAATGTGGGAGTAGGTGCGATTACTCAGGAAGAGAGTTGGAAGAACAAAATACTGACCGAGTACGACGATATTTTTTTCAAAGAAAGAAATGTATTAGGGACCACGGAAAAACTGTGCATGAAATACCTTTGAAACAGGATAGGGTGACCTACATGAAGGAAAGCCGTTATCCACAGGCTCTTCGACAGCACATTAGGAATGAAATAGAAGACAAGCGATAATCGTGGACAGCACTTCACCTTATAACAGTCCAATGTGGGCGATACGGAAAAAGGATGTACCTGGTGAGATCGAAGAAAATTACCGAGTTGTAATAGACTATGCAAGCTCAATGAAAATACGGTTGATGTGAAGTACCCTATTCCTTAGTTCGAGGACATTCTGGACAGGTTGAGCTGTGCTAAAATTTTTAGCACATTAGTTAATTAAAATGAACTCCAGGAACCAGCATAAGACCGCATTCCCATTTGATCGAGGCTATTATGAATTTACCAGAATGCCGTTTGGTCGCGGTGTAATTGCGGATTGGAGAGCCATCACCTCCCTTCTGAAAGGTAATATTGTAAATTTGTTTGTTTTTTTCTGTTTATTTTAGGGACTTAATAAGAAGTTGTCATTGTAAATATCAGTAATAATGTAGATTCTTCTGAAATTGAATAATTTTTGTTCTTTTGCATACTTTGTACATTGAGAGCTGTTTTTTTTCATCATTGTTATTGTTTTTTAATTGTATTTGTATATACCCCTTTTCCTCTTTTTTAATCTCGTGTT
>NW_027106803.1:501319-510409 GCF_000696795.3 Halyomorpha halys
ATGATATATGTAATAGTGTTTAAAGTTACATTCGTTTTCAGTAATTTATATTTTCTACATTAACTACAGTATAATTAAGGTAAGTAACATATAGTTCCTTATACTTGACATAATGATTAACGATTTTTAATGAATGAATTACAATTTACAAAAATAAATGAATGGTTAAGAACGAAAGTGGGTGGTTCGAACTATTGCGTAAAATCGAATGTTATGTTATAGTTCTCATTCAATTTGTGAATATTTTATACATATATACCATAATCATTATGTCAAGTATAAGAAACTATATGTTACTTACCTTAATTATACTGTAGTTAATGTAGAAAATATAAATTACTGAAAACGAATGTAACTTTAAACACTATTACCTGAGACATGAGCGTAATCTTCCTCGGTACATAATCTTGGGAAACCTCAAACTGGCCGATATGTTACTGGAGTTCTCTTAGACAGATGTAAGTTGTGCAAATCTTGGTTAAAACGGAGATTGGTGCAACCGGCCTATGTAACACTAATAGGTATGGCTTTAGTACCAGAAGGCCATTCGGTAATAGGGCTAGGAGAATTCCATTAATAACAACTGATTTAAATGGTGTTAAAGAATTTGTCGCTCATTCTATCTTGATAGAATTATCAATTTTCTTGGCCCTCTATGCCTCTTCTCTGTTACCCACGAAGCTATCGATAATGTGATTGTTTTAAATCTCTTCTATTAGCTTGCATCCTTAAAAGATGAGACGTGCCAGGGCCGATAGGCTATTCCTGTTGTCTTACACACACTGTTGTTCTTGGGGCATGTCTTCATTATTACGTCTGTTAAGGCATGTAGACATTTGCTAAGGCATTCCAACTGCTATGAGTCAATAATCGACTTAGGGTCGACATGTGTTGGTTTTTGTTCACAGACGCGGTCGCATCTACTACACAGATGATATCAGCATGAAACTCATCTGAAATATTCTAACCCTGGAAATTCCCAGAATAATGTATCAGAAATATTTTGACGAGTATTGTTGCTGCTTTCTATTTAGGATGTTTTATCATTCTTCACATGATAATTTATTTATAAAAAAAAATAATTAGTAGGTTTAGTTTGAATATGAAACCTCGTTTACTATGATAATCACTCTCATTTAGGTGTACGAATTCAAGATACTCCTGGGTTATGTTGTCCTGCTCGCAGGGGAGGTTGTTGTGCTGATTCCTTGGACTGTTGTCAAGTCATTATAGAGTAAGTAAGACATTAAAAATAATTTTGTTTTCGACTTTTTCCAGTAATATACCAATAAAATAAATTTTTGTTTTAGCCATAAACCAGCTTTACCTGTACCTGGCTTCTGCTGATATGAAACACCTATCTGATTTGAGAGCTGTTCTCAAATCGTTACAGCCTATGACACAAATATTTGAGATTAATATATACGAATAATTTGTAATTAATAAATAAAAATGTTTACTGAATGATTTTAGTAGTTTCTGACCAGATGTCGTTGTAACCAATCACGTGTCAAGATGCTGATTCTGCAGCCCTCAATTTATTATTATTATGATACTCAACAAATAAATTCTCTTCAAAACATTCGGCTTGCATTCATTCGAGAACTATACTTACATTGAAGGGACTAGTGGACGAAACAAATGGGACACAATATGAAAATATAAGTAGTATTTTCATATTGGCTGCTCCATAGGTAATAAATTCACATTCAAAACATTTAAGTAAGTGGTTGGATAACGAGTTCCAGCTATCCGGCATGTGGCGCCCCTCACGATCGACAACAAGACTATTAGAATTGTTTGCTGGTAGCCAGTGGTAACGGGTCAGGTTATAAACATGAACTATTTCATTCGGTTTTTATGTAGTTAGTAGTTGTGGAGATGATGCAGTGTTACTACGAGGTTGGAATGTCTCCCGGGCTGGAAAGCAACCCGAGCAAGCAGAAAACGAGGACTGCCTACACCTACCATAGCCAGCCAAAAATCGTCTCGGAGAAGCCCCAGTACCGGCCTCCGTGAGTACCTTTTCCACTTTACCACTACATTGTAGTCTTCATTAGGATACATTTTTTAAGATTTCACATTTTTAATCCTGTTTTGCATCAGAAGTCGTTGATGTTAAAGTTTAGCTGCGTTCTTAACTGCGTTTATTAACTTGTCATTATTTTCTCTGTGATTTGGGAATTACTTATTTCACGTCCTACTAATTACTTCTTGGTGGGTACAGATTATTTCAGTTACTATTACATGAATTGATGAGGTTACGGATAAACGATCCAGAATAAATTTCCATTAGCCGACTTGATGCAAAATATTTAGTTTATGAATTAATTCATGGAATGTCTATCATTATACTCAAACAACATTGTGATTGCTTTCAAATTTTTCCCTTAAATTATTTCCCTCGTGAATTTGAAAACCTTGCTGACCTTACCCATGGGAATATCTAGGCCTTTTGGGGGTCAGAAATAAAATTATTTTTAAGGCTCCTCTTCACTCCTAAAATCAATAAAAAGCTCTGAAATTTTCAAATTAAAATTTTATTGTTCTCGTCTAATGAGATTATTTTAATAAATAATAGAACATTAACATTAGCCCTTTCCTTGGTGCAACATAGTTAAGGTTTCCCATAAAACCCATTTTCTAGTAAGGCCACTGACCTTACTTACTACTAATATAAAACAGTAGTCTGATATAAGTTTTTCAAAAAATATGAAAGTTTGGGCAATTGTTGTTCGTTGACTTGTAGTAAGAACGGATTTGATTTTTATTATCCTGAATTTTACCCAGAAAAAACACTTAAAATGAAATGATAATCGAGATAACATACTTTTTAGTTTATTATTGTCGATAACAAAACATTGACAAGAGTATTTATTTTTTAGCCTCCCCGGTACATAAGTATTATTATTTTTATTTATTTTTTTTAATAATTTAAATTTATCATTTATATGTGTTAGATGATTATAATATTGTTAGGAATGATTTGCACGAGACTTCCACACCATTGTCAATTATTAGAAGTGGTGCGAACTGTTATATAATAAGGAATGAAGAAAATATAAATTTTCTATTTTATTACTATTTTTGAAAACAATGAGGTTTTGTGTTTCTCCAAAACTGTCATTTTTTTTTGGCCCCTATCTGGTACCACTCAATTTATTAAGAATTATAATTTCCGAAAAAACTTTTACTTGTATCTTCCCGTAAGATATTTGACTTTTGATATTTTATTAAATAGGATCAGAGTGCGAATAGTATGCAAATATATTATACTTGCTTCATAATACACAATGAACTAGGATCATCACCATGTACCCCTTCAACTACAACATCCCTATAAATTGAACATCGATGAAGTTATTGTAACTATGTAAAAAGGAAAAAAAAAAGAAGCAGTCAAACAAACTTCCCAGAAAATGAAAGTTACCGCACTGTTCTAAAATGGATTCCAAATACAGCGGTTTTACTTGAGTTCCTTATTCGATCATTGTCGTTCAGTATTTGGATCAATTCCGCCTTTACTGAAGCTGAATAGTTAGAGAATCATAAACAATAGAATCAATAAAAAAAATAATTTATTTTTATTCACATCTGTTGTAGTCTAAAGACATACAGAGGAGAATGGTCTAGTGATTAAATTAAAGAAAATATATATATGTGAAAAATAAATAATTAAGAAGGAAAAGAAAAAAATAGAAAAATCATAGTGTAGAATAGAAAAAAAAAATTAGCTAAGATATAACTACAAAGAAAAAATCAACTTAGTATAAATTTCAAATATACAAAGATAATAAAATACTACTTAAAATATAACTATCTTAAAATAGATCAACAAACATTGTTATATAAAAAATATACCAAAACAAAAAATAAACATTCAATTAATCATCATAATTCACTGATGATAACCATATATTATAAAAGAAAAAAATATTATTAAGCTGGTAGCTATATAATTATTAAGCTGGTAGATAATTACTTATGAATTAAAAAAAAATAAATTAAAGCTGAGGAGGCAATGAGATTACTAGCTGCATAGTTTCCATACTTTTAAATAGTTTAAGAAAAAATGAGAAAACATCATTTACTTTAGTTTGATGAAATGGCTCCAAAAAAACTGAATAAATTTGCAAATCTGCTGCATCACATCAAATGATGATATATATTTGTTTAAATATTTTTTCACTCAGTGACGTAACAACTGGACAAATTAAAGTAATATGACCTTAATATTCAGGTTCATTCAAAGTACAGAGCTTACAGGATTAACTTGAATCTAATTGAGATTTATTTCTGTCTAGATAAATACGAGTAGTAGATTTTTTTTTTCAATTGGCTAGGCGTATTTATACTATTATTCTTAGTTTATTAATGTGAGTTTTGAAGCCGAGATAAAATTCATAGAAAAAAGAGAAACTACAAATATCTCAATAGACAATATTACAGCGGCTGTCCAGAACAAATTTGACATCTTTGCTAAATAGATAATTTTCAAAAAATTCTGACATACTATGACGGTTTTCTTTAATTAATTGGAAGTTTTGAGATTTTCACAAATGATATGCTCGAACCGAAACTAGATAGTTTGATACTCCTACAACCCTGTTAAATGATATGCTAAAATAACTCAATTCCACTAATCTGGAACAGCACACCTTGGCTGCTCAATATTCCAGCATCTTTAAGATTTTAAGTTGTACACCCAAAATTACCACTTTCAGAAAAACTGAAGATTTATTTCTGTACCTCGGAGGGATACAACACTATGTCCATTTTTTTCCATATTGACTTTATTACAGAGTTAAAATCAGCTTTTCTCATATTTCTTAGAGGAATAGAGCACTATGTCCAAAACCAGTTAGAACCGGATATAGCATGTTTTAAAACAACACCAAGTCCACTTTCATTTAGAGGCATAGAACACCATGTGGTGTTTTATCCTTCTGAAGCATGTGAATTACTACTGGACATAGTGTTGTATCCCTCCGAGGTACAGATTTGTACCTTCTCAGACCAATTTGGACTTACGGTGCACAAATTTACGGATATGACAAAAAAAACTAACTTACTGAAACTGCAACAGTTTCAATCAAAAATACTAAGACTGATCAGTAGCGCTCCCCCCTACATCAGTAACAAGAACTTACACAAAGACTTACGAACTCCCTACGTACAAACAACCACTTCCAACACACACTAACCCTCTAATTCAAGGACTATCAACACTAGACTTACCAGATACGAACTAGACGACGTTTACGAAGGAGCTGGAATAGGGACCTCTTAAATTTATTTTTAAATTTCAATTTTAATGGAGAGGCATCATTGGATGACCTTAACCTTCATGCCTTCATGACTTTTTTTTTTCTCTCTTTCTACATTTCATTCGCTGGTTGTAAAAATACTTTTACAGTTGTGAATAAACTAAATAAATTTTTAAAAAAAGTTGTACACGACAGCTCCCAGTTTCGAGTCTTACGTATGAGTCGGGCGTATACTGTAGTAAGTAAAACAAGACCTTCATAAATGTTATTTCCCCTTTCTCTATAATACGGATATAGTTGGAAGCCCACCTTTCTGACGGATAAATAGGCCCACTCTCAGTGATAGAATCGTACAGCTGGGTTTTAGTTTTCCAATCATCATAAATAAATATAATAAATAAAAGCAATGGGCACAAGCACACTTAAAACGCACATTAAATCAATGCTTATAAGTCGTTCATACAAAAATTGAGAAGTCAAGTGGAGTAGCAATTAAACGGGCATTGATTTCAAAAAATCTTCAAATAAAATAAAGAAACATTCAAAAAATACAAGAACTGTCGCATATATCATATCGATACAAGAAAAATGAATTTTTGTTATCTATGTGATACCTTTGCTTTAAGCAAGTAGGGTTATCACAAAGTAATCTCAAACCTTCAACACAAAATATAAAATAAATATTTGTTGTCATATGTACCAATATTAAAAGAAAGCAGAGACATGTTGCCTAAATTTTTACTGGTCGTCTGATTTTTAAGTTTGATGGATAATATTTCAGTACATCCGTTTGGCAAACATTGCAATCCAAACTACTTATATTAAATATTTTTTTATTTAATAAGTTATTTGTTGTTATTTACAATTGTATACATTTATACACACCAAGTAAATTTGCTGTAAGTGATATGATGACATGATACAAACATGTGGAGAATCTACCCATTGATAGAACTCCAAAAACATTTCTAAAGGAGAAGCTCTCGAGGCCATCTTCTTTTCAGACGCCTAGGAGGATTATTAGGTAGTGAAGGAGAAGCCAGATTAGAAATGAGTTGGTTTGAATGGTTGGGAAGTTTATTATGGAAAGATTGGTACCTGGTACTGGCCAAATCGGCAACATAGGGGACATTGAGGTCCTGATGGATGATTATATTAAATATTAAGTATTCTTAACATGAAATCCAAAACTATTAAATAAATGAATAAAAAAACGTTTATCTAGTGCACACTTTTTTTTTTTTGTTTTCTTTATCCTATCACCAATAGTATAACTACAATCTTTTCAGGTATATATTTATAAAAAAAATATAAGAATAGATTGTATTAATTTATAAGTTATAGAGGTTAATTAAATGATTAATTAATTAATTTATTAAGTAGATATTAATCATATTTATTATATACATATTTATCTATATTTCAATTGTTTTTCCTCACTCCCCTATTATTGTCACAGAAACAATGCAATACATACCTATGTTTCAATGTTTAAAAATAAATTTTATTGTATTTATTTATTGACAGTCTTCAGGAAGAGACATGTTTGAAACAAGCGTGTCAAGAAAAATACTTTTGCGCATTGTTAAGTAAATGTAGTGGAGAAAATATGATCAAATTAATATTTGACTCATTTTACATCACCCTGCTTTACCTTTGTCAACATATTAAGATATATAAATTATCTAAAATGAGGTATTAATATTAAAAAACACAATTAAAATTCAGAGATTTGGATGGATCAGTTTTATCAAATTTTAAAGACGGTTTATTAATTACAGAGAAACCGCGCAATGTAATGCCAGAAAAAAATAACACGTTCCTTAGGTAATGAAGGTACCACAGTTAGGTAATGTGTGGGTCATCTATAGATATATCAGAAAATTATGATTTACGTTCCAGCTCAACTATGGTTTGAGGCAGTTTGTAATTAGAGGTATTTGTAATTTCGGAAAGTTTTGGAACAAAATATGAACACGTATATTAAAAAAAATTGTTTGAAAATACTTCTTTTTTTTCTAAAACAGGAAAACAGTGTTTTAGAAAAAAAAAGTATTTTCAAACAACTTTTTATAATATACGTGTTCATATTGGGAAAAAGATAACTACGCCATAGGATTCTGCGTATTTCTATAGGAATCCATTCTTGTCTCGATTTACCAAGAAATCTATTTCGGTCCTCTTTGGAAAGAAGCAACTCAGATGGAAGTTTATGATCTTAGGTAATAAAATATAAATTTATAATACTTGAAAAACTTCAAAGTATGAAGATCTTGCTAGTTGTCAAAATAAGTGGCTCGAAATTGTACAAAAACTATTTATTATACTACAAAGTTTCACCCGACTTTGGAGGGCTTGATTAGGGCTAAAAAAATAATTAAAATCATAAATAATAAAAAAATATTGTAAACATAGTAGTATTATAATGATATAAAAAAATATGTAAATTATATACAAATGAAAAGTGTAGATCGAAAGAAAATAGAAATAAAGTGAACCCAATAACGTATAAATAATGAAAAAAGTAATAAATAATAAGAATGAAATACAAAGATTGAGAAATATGGAATAAAATAATAGATAGAAGTAACATTAAGAAAAAGTGAAGAACAAATTCAAAGGGAGGATGGTAAATAAATTAAGGAAAACAATAAAGATCTAGAAAAAAAGTACAAATCAGGATACTAACAACTAATAATAATGGACTAATCATAAATAATTATAATGAACTAATTTGTTTCGGTCTTTATTTCTCTGCTTGATTATTTGCTGTTTATAAATTGCACTGTAACTTTCATCTTTTTTATATTTTCTTTTAATTTTCGCTGTTCATTTCATTTCACAGTGTTATTTATATCATCTTATAATCCTATACTAGTTTACAATATTCTTTTGTTTATTTTATCTTGGTCTTAGCTCTGAAGAAACCCAGTAAAATGGGGTGAAACTTTAATAAATAATGGGGCATCATAAATAGTTTTGGTACTATTTTGAGCTTATGTTTTTCATCGCATCTGAGACAATCTTTCACTAATAAACTTCCAAAGTAAAAACGTTAAAATAAAAAAAAATTGATTAAAAAAATAAAACTAAAAACTTGGCTACTAAAATGGATGCTATAACTGTTTACCGATGTGTGCAAGCACTTTTCGTCCCATGTATCTGTACATGTAAGTTACGATCAGCTATAACTCCAATAACAGCTGATCGAATAAATCAGCTGATTCGAATGTACGTATATGGCCAAATCAGACTAAAAAAAATCCAGTCTTTGAGTTTACTTCAACCATTACATTTCGCACTCCTATCTCTGCTATAATTTATAATTTTCACTTCAGTAAAAGATAAGTTGTAAACATAAAGATTGTAACAAAAAGTGTCTTGAGTTTTTGGCGGGTATGCAAGGCACCTGACTACTGCACCGACCCAATGTGTTTTGAGTACATGAATGAATGAATGAATGAAAAAATAACTTTATTCTGGGACATATGTCCCCTAAGAATAATTACAAGGTTCATACAGTGAGATTTTTATCTGGCGAGCGTTTACAAATTTTCAGATAGTAGAATGAAATTACATTGGTCAATATACCTTTACTACTGTTTATAATGTTAATCAATAACTGCCTATTTATTTGATTACAAAGATGTGGAGGTTTGGTTATTCAATCAATGAAGGAATAGGTGTTGTTTAAAGGAGAGAATGGATGAGGACTGGCGAATGGAGATGGGAAGAGAATTCCAGAGGGAGGTTGCACGTATGACGAAGGATTTGCTAAAGAAGGAGGTTCTATAGGAGGGCATATATAAATCATTCGGATGGG
>NW_027106803.1:513804-522219 GCF_000696795.3 Halyomorpha halys
CGAGGGTCCTCTCCTCTGGGCCTTTTTCTTTCCACCGCATCCAGGTCTTCCGGGCCGAGCTTCACTCCCAATGCCGCTCCGATCGAACATATTATGCCCTCGGGTGTTTCACCTGTTTTCACCGGAATGCCTCTGATTTCAAGTGAGTGGGTAAGCTGGCCTTGTTCTGCCTGATTTATTCTAGCTTCCATACTTTGAATGAGTACATGTTCATTTCTTCCTTCAGGATGGATATGGTTACAACATAGAGTCATCTCCTTAAGGTTTTCTTAATTGTAAATTAATTTTTATTTTATTTTAAATAAACTCAAAATAGCGTATTCCTTGAACTATCATATTGAGCACATTTAGCATTGGTCCTCCTTAATGATTCTTAGAAATACATTTCTATAGCATTTTTACCTTCTGTATTCTATTGCTTATAAATTGAGTCACTTAATATCTAGAATTAATTAATTAATTAATTCTAAATTTAGAATTCGCCTTCGTAACAGATACTGGATTTTTAAAATTTATGTTTACTTCTTCCAAATATTCTATTTTGATTATATTATATTATATAGTTATATATAATTAATACCTGACAAAATCAAATCGCTAGTGAATTCAGTAGTGTTTTAGAGGGAACCATGGAATCTCTGCTAAATAGCGTTCGATATTCAGGGTCAGGACTAGCTTGTGAAATACGCAGTAGGAATCTGTTCATGCAGTTCTGGTATTGTTTCGCAAGGACCGCTGTTAGTGGCATTTGAAATAGTTTTCCTAATATTCAAAAAATAAAACGAGAGTTTGTTGCGAAATTAGCGTATCGAATTAATTATTAATCATCGACCCTTACCTTAACTTTTTATATTTTGGTTGTACTATGAAAACAATAATGTTGAATGACTCCCTCGAAAACATGTAAGTATTCGGTCTTCCCCTTGTACATTTTCTTCCATCTTGAAAAAATTGTTAAAACAAAAGTAGATATGGAAATATTACAGATGAGTGTGTTACGTATGTAATATTTTGGGTAATTCGGAATAGTTTTCTTGATAATACGGTCTGGAAAAAATTACAGTTTATTAATTTTTTTTTATTTCATCAGCTTTCCAACGATATGTTCAATTTTGTGAAGCTAGTGTATTTTATTTTCATACCTCTTTATTTTTATATATGGTTACAGAATACAAATATATAATACAATACATTATATTTATACAAATTTACATGATACTTGATACATGATTTATAATTCCCCTTAGAAGCTAGTGTAATATTGAGGAAGGAAATTCAAAATACACCAATCTATAGGATTATACGAGTATCTGCTGTATCTTTTTTTTTTTGGTTTTGTTTCCTCATACCTAAATTTCCCTATAAAAATATTTCTAAAGTTAGTAACTGGTACTGGTACTGGTATTTGGTGGGAGGAATAAGTCCGGCAAGTTGGCCTAGGGGTCCTTTTTGCCAACCCCTGGCGACTACCTGAGTTGCCGCCGCGTACTAAACAAGGTGGGAGTGTCATTCTTCGGGACCGCCGAAAAATTAACGTTATCTGCCCCAAGTGGGAATCGAACCCACAACGTTCAGAACCGAGCGCACTGGGACCTGCGCCCCAACCCGCGCGACCGTCACATCCCTAAATTTGGTGACTACTGCAAACACAATGTTCTTAGTTTGAGTTAATTTTCTTTGTCAAATAAATTCACTTTTTACTAATTTTTTAATTATTTGTTTAAGAAATAGAGGTGGTTACAAAAAAAAGCCGTTACAAAATTAAGCAATTAATGGAAAGGCAGCTTATTTAGTGATTTCAGTCCGTCTGAGATTAAGGAGTTGAGATATGAAAATAAAAATCTATTACTCGAATGTTGTAAGAATCTGATGATTTATGACATTACCTTAATACCTCTTCGAAATTCAACTAGCTTAGTAGAGATGGATATATCATTGGAAAGCTGATGAAATGAAGCAACTTTTGTAGAATCCGTATCTTGAAAAATGATATTCTACACAATATTTTAGAAACAGTATTCATTTTTACTCGTTCACTTTCCTTTTTCTGCTGGGGTCACCTAACGAAGCAATATTTGACGACAAATTGGTAGTCATCTCACAGGAAATTAGGAAATTCATAGCAAATTCCAAACATTCTTAATTAATTTAAGAGAAATGTACAGTTATAATTGGGAAATTTGATACTGAATTGGATAAAACGTTGTTTCCCTAAAAGAACATTTAAAAAATCATAATGTCAATGGATTGAGGCAGGAAGTTGTGGCTGGTGCCACTGAAACAACATTTTTTGCAAACTATCTGTGTTATAGTAATAATTGGAAATATGACCACAATTAATTTTTAAGTTGATTTGTTAATAATACGTTTGAATAATAAAGATTTTTTTCTTTAATTTATTTATTGATATTCCCAACTATATTAAAAATAGTTACAATATGAACATTTTATGTTAGGGGCACATTGGCATGGCACAGATATGTGGAGAATCTACCCATGATGAAACTCCAATAACGTTTCTAGAAGAGAATATCTCGAGGGCATCTTCCTTTCAGACGCCTAAATTATCAGTTACTTTGTATAAATTGAATTGAAATATTTAAAACTTACTAAATTGCAACTTATACATCTCATTAAAATTATAATTCTCAAAAATCTGTTGACTGCTTCGTATTTAAAGTACTTATAAACTTCGCCGACCGAATTCCTAGATACCTTAGACGATTTTATTTTATTTAATTCTAGCAGATGTGTATTTCTCGAACTTCTTTTAATTTCTGCAAAATTTACTTTCGGTTTTCCTATTGCCAACTGAAGGTGATTCAGTGGCACGTAACAAAAAACCTGACTTTTATATTGTTGATTTTGGAAATTCTATAATATTGCCTTCATTTTATGCAATTTTTTAAATTTAAAGTCTTCAGCCCCATTCCACTTACATTTGAACTTCTTCGTCAAGTCCTTGACATAGACATGTAAACTATCGAAGTACGCAAGTTATGCACGCGCACAAAAACCAATGTATTCGTACAAATTTATTTGAATCATTTGAAAGCCTAGGGGGTTAAAAATGAAACCATCTGCGCACCTATATAATTGCTCTATGGATTAATTAATAAATTCCAAGAAATGCCATCTTCTAAATCTTGTACAATATTTGTTTTAGACATATTACCAAATGTCCATATCCTTTCTCTATTCTGACCATAAATCTCTCGTTATAAAATATCTGATCATAGTACAATTACATGAATTATTCAAAATAAATTATGCAATTCGACTACATTAGATATATTTTTTCCTTCAATTAGTTAAAATTTCGATTATTTCTTGTCCCTCCCCCACCATGTTTCTTAAATACCTTGTCTAACAGTAATGGATATTGTAATAAACATGTGGTTAGTCCTTAACGAAGGTACGCGTTAATATGAAGATGGATATTCTTTATCCTTTCCTTGAAATTTTAGCTTAAGAACCTTTTTAGAGGGAAGGTTTTGCAAGGTAAGTTGGAATAACCAGTGCTAACTGCTTCTGGGACAAACCAACCAACCTGACCTTCGCTATTGATCTGCATGCTTCTTATACAGTTCAAGTGACTAAACTTTTTCTTCTGCAAACAATATTTCTTATGATACTTCTTTTACCAAACAATTTCCACAAAACCTTCTCCTTTTTATTCTAATGAAATCTTTTATGCTCTTCTGAACCATTAGATCCAGGTTTTTCATTTGCTTTGTGTTTCCATATTGATTACCCAGTATAGTCTTAACTCGTTTAATTTTCCATGATGCGAAAATTGGAAGATTAAAATCAATTCCAATAAATACCACCAAATCACATTTACCCTTCGTCGTAAACCAATGACCTCTTGTCCAACAGTATCCTTTAATAATACCCCACTTATTCCTGTCGAACAGATCCGTTACTTAGGACTACATCTCGACAAACGACTGACATAGAATCCTCGTACAAGACTGAAAAGACAGGAAACAGCTCGCGATTTCGACCATTACAACATTGACTAGAGAAGCCAATCCATTACAAAAGACTGATTTACATGACTATTATAAGGCCTATCTGGACATACAGAGTTGAACTTTGGGGCTCCACTAAACCATCAAATTCCTCCCGAATCCAATCCTTACAGTCCAAAATCCTTCGTAAAATTCTTAACGCTCCTTACTTTGTCACAGTCATCCATCATGACCTCAAAGTCCCATATGTTGCCGATTTGGCCAAAACCAGATACCATTCCTTCCATGGAAAACTTCCCAACCACCCAAATCCACTTGTTTCTAACCTGGCTTCTCCTTCATTACCTAATAATCCTTCTAGGCGTCTGAAAAGAAGTTGGCCTCGGGATCTTCTCTTCTAGAAATGTTATTGGAGTTCTATCAATGGGTAGATTCTCAACATGTTTGTATCATGTCACTATCTCACCTACAGCAAATTTACTTGTTGTATATACGTTATACAGTAGTAAAAAAAAAATAAAAAAACAATTTTCCATACTATCTGGTCCCGGATGGATATCGCCTCTTTTGTTATCATGGTGAGGTTGACTCCAAGGTACATCTTCAGCCTCTGTTCTTCTTCACTAGCTCCCTAGACCAGACCCACAAATGTTTTTCTCCTGTAGGATGAAATATATAAAATTTTGGTAGTTTTCTTTGACTGTCAACTGTTCGAATCTTTTTGGTTAGGGTGTATGTAGTCTTGTTTACAGCGCAAACCTGTGTAGTTTGGGTCTGAAATCATGGTCCAGTAAGAATTTGGGAAACCCAACAGAAGTTTATTATTCCCAAAGAATGTTAGAGGAGAGGGTTAGGTTTGCTACTAGCCGTGAATAGACGGTGGGAAAACACTTTCTTTGGGTACCTCAAATCAGAATAGTCACCCATTGTCGTCGCCATTGTAGCCAAGTGCAGTTTTGTTTATTTTTTTTTACCATGCCTGTACTGCGAGCAATACAGGCATTTGCAGCAGTTCGATGGTACTCAATATTGAATATACAAATACAACAATTTTATTTTTATTTAAGATACTTTTACTATTCCCAGATTTCGATTACTACAACACTTACTTGATGAACGCTGTTAACTTCCCATTTACTACAAAAAAACTCTTATACACTATGATAATCAGACATATGTTGACATACGGAATTGAGCTTGGGGCTCCACCAAACCATCAAACTCCTCTTGCATCAAATCGTTACTATTCAAAATACTTAATGCTCCTTATTACATCACAAATAAACACATCCAAAAAGACCTCAACATCCCATTCGTTGCAGATTTAGCCCGAAATAGATATACCTCTTTTTATTCCAAAATTCTTGCACCAACTCATTATTTCTTAATCTCTCATCCTTAACAATCCCTGGTAATCCTCCGAGGCGTTTGAAATAATTATGACCAAGGGATCTTCTAATTTATAGAATGATCAAACTACTACCATAGGCTGGTTCCTTTCCAAAATTATCATGTGTTCTGAAACATTTATTTTAATGTTCTTATAAAATTATTATTTAGGAGGAAAAGGGGGTTTCATTAATTTTTTGGACCAATTTTTAAATATTACCGTCGTGCAGCTCAGCTCTCGTCAAGCTTTTACTCAACACTACACTAAGGTAGATCGCTATCTCATTTGAACGTATTGACACTAGATGTCCAAGTCGATAGGGGGTGTTCTATCACTACAAATTGCCCGTTATGCATTCTAAAACTAAATGAAGCACGCTATAGAAGTGTGTGGATATCGACCAGTCTTATGCAGTGCTTTCTGTATCTTAGGAGACCTTTTAATGGTGACGCCAGATAGCTATCTCAGAATTACATGGAGTGTGGCGTAGATCGCGTGGGACCTTGAGCTATGCGTTCTTGGACCGATCGCTCAAAGAAATTTATTCAAATAGGACTTCTGAACCTTCGGGTGGAGGCTGTTAAGGAGGGTCAGTGGCATCTATGGTCGACATATCGACCCTAGTCGCCATTCGATACAGTCTTGATGAATCATTGCTCAGGAACTGGTTAAGGACACGCACTTTGGTGAGCTGGCTATTACTGTGATTTATTTTAAGCAACGTTACTTTAAACGTGAATTCTATTATGCTATGTAAAATTCGCATTTAAAAACTCCTTAGTTTTTGATGTGGTGTTGTATAGTCAGTACTTAAAAAACTTCACTTACTATCTATGATACAACGTTGTGCTATTGTACTGTGATAAAGATAATTTATTTCAGAAAACATTTTTAAAAGCTTATTTAAAATAGGTTTGAGTTGAGTTAATAAAACTTAATTTAGCTCGAAGGTCGATTAAAGAGTTGTGCTTGCCTGAACCCCCCATTTGGTAACGCCAGAACACTTCGGTAAAGAAATGATTTTAAATGAAATAAAGAAACTATTAATTAACGACTGGGTTAATAAATAAAAGAATCATTATTGTTCATTTCAAGTGAAAAGAGAAGAAGTGAAAGTTAAGAGGTGTAAGAGCTCGCTGGATTCTACAGTGTCCAGAGCTATTTCAGACTGTAAGAAAATTACGAAAAATGTGGAATAACAAGACCTAAAGATTTATATAAGCACAGCATCGCGGCAAATACGTTTCCTAAGCAATTGAGATCCGCTGGATGTAAAATTTTAAAGGTTTTAAGGTTAAGGTAAAGTGGAATTAATTGATCCTATATATGCAATAAGTAACCAACCAAAATCTATGTTAATCTGTTTTTTATAACAATATCAATAATTTTTCAAGGATTTTCATATCGCACCACAAAGGTAAGACACAGTGTTCTTCTAAATCACTATTAGATATAAATCGAATCTTGATTTTTTTGTTGGAAGAGAAAAAAAAATATTGATACGGTTAGTAAAATTCAACAAGAAAAAGAATGGCTGGTTCCTTATTGCACATTGGTTACTTAATTTAATTATTGCATATTGGTTACTTATTGCTTTAATTAGTGTTCTGCTTGCGTTGGAGTGTGGTCAGGAGTGAACGAAAACTGTATCTTTTGATTTGATGGAAATAAGTGCTGATTTAATTTCTGATTATACTCCTGAAAGTATAACTATTGAAATATTTTAAGATTTAAGTAGTTGGAAGAAAAAAAAGACGCTAGTTTATATTAGAATATTTAAACATGAATGCACCAATAAATGAAAACATTACAACTTTATATAAAATAAATAATAATGATGTTTCAGAAAACCAATACTTTGTAAGGAAGTTATTTTTCTTGAACTGTGGTTATACAAAGATTTGATTTGTTCATAGTCACACTTAACCGCCAGATATTTCCGCAATTAAGGGCTCCCACTTCACAGCGTCTGGGTGGACCCCGGAGGGCTCCTAAGCCCATAGGGTTGACTCACGACTACAGTAACAGAATAAATAACTATCTGCCACAGCCTTACTTACTGAGCTATCCTGCTCCCCACAAATTTATATAAACCTTAAAAAAATCTTTAATTTTCAGCTTCTGTAATCTTCGACGCTAAATTTATCTGTTCAAATTGTACCAAACAGTGAAAAGTTTAAATAAATTGCCTTCATGAACATATCAACTCACTATTGTCACTTTTACAATATTTAAGATGATCTTTATTATGTATGCCTATTGTTCAATAATCGATCATGTCATGAAATTGGGGCCATGAGTCGATTGTCATGTTTTCCACGAATAATGGCAAAGTCGCTTAAGATGTAATGGATATACTGAAATCAGTAGACCCCATCTCCAAAACGGAAATCGAAGAAATACTAGGGAATATTATAAAAAAAAGTAAATATGATGTAGCAATGTAGCTTGGCTTACTGTATTTTTTATTCCAGACCAAATTTGTCGCTTATATTTTGCATAATAGCATATAGTTGTGAAAAAGTATTAAAAAAAAAGAAAAAAAGTGGATGTCTAGAAAAAATTAAATGGAATTGACTAAACGGAGAATTAACGTTGCGAAACATTAAATGGGAACAATAGCATATCATAAGAAGTGAGCTAGGCTCTAGCTATCTCCAACGGCATGAAAAGAATGTATGGAGCCACGAGGATAAATTTTCTTATCCTCGTATCATCTTCTAAGTAAGAATAAGTAACTAAAATTTGATGTAAAAACATTACATAATACATGTAATGTTATGTAAGTATTCTGTTATTTGAAGACATGCTATTTTTATGCATCATAAACAAATGTTTTGTGGTGCGCACATTTTTTTCCATTTGCTACTCAGGAAGGCAAATATTTCAAACAATAAACTTTTATTTTTTTGTTACAATTCTTATTTTAGGGGTTCTCGAGTTGCGAATGACGTATATCAACTTTCTGCCAATATGACAATATTTTAACAAAATGTAATAAACCCGTTGACATAACTATCTCTTTATGGGGTTACCATCAATCTATTTGAC
>NW_027106803.1:522416-523482 GCF_000696795.3 Halyomorpha halys
GCGGTCAAATAGAAACAAAAAATAGTTAACTATTTTTTTGCGGACGTTTCATACTACATAAAATATTCAGTTTCACTAATGATTACCAATTTCAATAAAAATACTTATGGCTCTTTTTGAGAAAATCGAAAAATGTGTAAAATCTATTTATAAAGTATCAATTACAGTATGTCGATTTTATCAAAAATGTTACATTAACATTTCAGACATACGCGTCTTAGGTATGTAATTCCTGTTGCGTACGATTTCTTTTTCTTTTTTTTTTTTTTTTTTGAGCTACAATAATCACACATACACACCATTTTGCAAGACTTGGTCATTTGGGACATCAGAAAACCTCAAAACGTGTATTTCCATCGAAAATTCAAATTCGAAATTTGTATGGTCGCAATATTTCTCCATAATATATATTTCAAGTATAGGTAAGTGAAATTAAAAAGTCTTCATTAGAATCACAATGATAAAATGCAATTAGTATCATAATAACAAAACTAAAGGATCCTTTATTAATTAAATTAATAAATTAAAAACGGTGGCCATATTTGTATCACTAGTAATAATATTTATCTTAGTTACTCTATCAGCTTATTTATTAATTTTTGATTTTTTACAACCCACTGATCCTCCAGAATCTTAAAGGAGTTTATACAGAATTAATGCGAAGAATTCCAAAGTGATTAGCGCTTATACCGGATTATAAATGTCTCTAACCCAAATAGGCTTATACAGTAGGAGTAGCGTTAAATGGTCTTAAGATGGAGCGGATCTGGGTCGAACAAGTTGTTATATATCATATTTTATTTTGCTGCACATGTAACATCGTGTTAGCAGTAAAAGCGATCAACAGCTATTTTTTCCCTAGATTAATGTTCACTTTTATATTTTATACAACCTAGTATTTTAATCTATTTGAAACTTTAATGTTCACTTTTATATTTGATACATCCTAGTATTTTAATCTATTTGAAACGTTAATGTTCACTTTTATATTTGATACAACATAGTATTTTAATCTATTTGAAACTTTAATGTTCACTTTTATATTTGATACAACCTAGTATTTTAA
>NW_027106803.1:523532-526036 GCF_000696795.3 Halyomorpha halys
ATATTTGATACAACCTAGTATTTTAATCTATTTGAAACTTTAATGTTCACTTTTATATTTGATACAACATAGTATTTTAATCTATTTGAAACTTTTAACTAAAATTAAACATAAGAATTTTAACTCAATTTAAATTTAACTGCTGTGATGGGGAATATATTCGATTATCGGTGATTTGATACTTTTCACACTGACCCCTGCATGAACATAAATTGAAGGTTTTCATAACATTTTTTATTATATTGCTTCATTAACGATTTCGTTTTTGGCTTATTTGGTTTTTATTTTAGAAATAAAATAAATTGTATTCAAACTAAGTCTCAATACACTCTTTATTCCTTTAAAAGTTGAACGTTTCGGCCGATTCGACCATCCCCAAGGACAATCTTGAATACAAATACAAATTTATAAATACAAATATACAAATTTGAATACAAGACTAAATTTTAATACAATCTATTTTATTTTAATGATAATAACCAGTCTCAAGAAAGCGAAAACACTATATACAAATTATGGTTTTTGGTTTAATACTTTGTTAATATTCCAGAGCTGAGGTTTCAATCATTAGGTTCAGTCATGATCCATAAAGGACACCTTCAGTTGACTAGACCTGGATTGGAATACAGAAAGCTTCCTCTGTTCGGGAAGATAAGGCCCTACTTACATTTATTCATATCATGCTAATACTCCACAATTGGCTGATCGTGTGCTTACAGAAAACGAGTTCAGTGGGTCAGCCAATATTGCGGGGCAAATCTCCCTTCAATGGAAAGTAATTTTTGCTACTATTGCATCGTAATAATTTTTTTCCTATTTGCCTTTATGAATAACACAATCAAACCGTTATTTGTGAGATAAGCTACTATCATTAATCTACTATGTAAGAATGTTATAAACCTTTTAATAAAATACTGATAACTTATCATGCTTTAATCACACAACCTTCATTGTCATTATTAATAAAATATGTCTGATATGTTTTTATTATTCTGAAATTCAATCCTTTTTTATGACTTATTTTTATAGGTTGAAGTAGATTGTAAATGATTTTGGTTATAATATAAAACATTAAGGGAATGAGATTAACATTTTGTCAGAGTATAGGTAAAAGTAATTAAGCGACCTTGACGAAAATATTACGTGGTCACTTTTATCACCAACTCGACGATATACTATTGAATATAATTAAATAAAAAATCCCTGAAAAATTCATAAAAATTGGTCAACGGTACGATACAATCGGTTACGCGTGAACATAAATTTGCAATAAAACAAATGTAACAAAATTGGTTTTTTGATGTCTAGAACATATAATACGAGTGGATATTTTTGATTTTGTGGACATAATTTTTTTTTTTGCCATATAAATAAACAAACTTTCCTTCCTTAGGATAAAGGATAAAGGATAAAGGATAAAAATCCTTTTATTGTAGCCAAAATTTACTTTTTCTGGTGCTGTTTTTAATTATTTTTAATGGTTCCTTTAATTCTCATTTAATTCATTGCTACATTCAAAATATTCGAATTATTTTTGCTTCCCCACTACCGAATGCAGGAAATTTTTTAATTCATGCAGGAAATAATAAAAATATTTCTACAGAATCGAAATTTTCCACCCGCATTTGGTAGTCATAATCCAATCGTTTACCAAATATTAATAAAATTTTCGAAGATTGTGCGAGTTGGTATCTGATTGGTTGGAAGGCTCTATAATTACACACCTTTATTCTAAAAATGGCTCTTCCAATGTTGGCCAAGGAGGAAAGTTGAAGATTAATCTTAATATTGACATGGTCATACTAACATTAGAGAAGTTAAAATGTCCACAATAACAACCATAAACCTGTTAGATTGGGTTGAGGGATTTTGACATAATTTTACACCTTCATGATATTTTCACTTAATTTTTTGCATTCTCTTTCTTTTATAGAATCAAAATCACTTTAGTGCATTTTTTCGGCAAGCGTTCCTTTCACGTTGAAATAGGATAAAACCTTATCAATTTTTCTTTTCTTTTACGATACTCAAAAATATCTGTAACAATACAGATAAGTAGTGTGTGGACAGGTAGTGTCTAATATCTATTCTTTAGCAGTATTGTTCTTTTTTTTCCTATTCAATCTCGACTTAACATATTGTAATAATATTAAAGAGACTTACCAATTACTTATCTATCAGTAAATACCATATACAATATAGATTTACCTAGGTCATCCACTGCAATTGATGAATTCTTAATGGTACTAGACCTTGAGTGATCGATTGTGTTCGACTTCCTTCTGGCCAACCGGAGGTCGATGGACGTTTGAAGACCCCTAAAACTGAAGAAAGAAAGTCAATTAGTTAACCGGATATAGTATAAGTATATGATACTTAAGAGTTTTTGATTGCAAAATGCTAGGAGAAATATTGAAAAATTGATAAGAAGACAAACACGAGTTGAAGTAAATGACTGCCTTTAGTCTTTATTGGGTCCAGTACCTGTCTCACTCTCTCTCTCT
>NW_027106803.1:530161-547184 GCF_000696795.3 Halyomorpha halys
AGTTTTATTGTCATTTTCATAATTTATCGAACTATTTTATTTTTATCTGAAAGGCCTTTTTATTTTTACTTGTATATTTTGTTTATGTTAGTTTTTAGTTTTTAAAATGTTGAAATTGAACCAAATAAATGTTTAATCCGAGCCAGTTTGTTTTTAGTTCATTTTAAAGCCTTCCAACAAAAAGACATAGTCGATTTGAGGAGGCTTTACCAATACCATTTAATTTAAACATTTTGAAGAGTGATTGTATTGTATTATAATTATCTGAGGGTTGTTAATAAATCAGGATTTAACCTAGAGGGTTTTCTACTTAAACTTCTAGAGTTTTAAGACACCCTTTTAAAAGGTTTCAATTATTATTATAATAGTTAAATTTTTTTTCCTTAAAATTGATTTTCCTATAATAAACTTTTCGGTGAGGCATTAACATCAAATAGGAAATTATAGCGCATAAGGCTATTTCATTCCATATTTAAATGTTTTTAGTGCACATTCTGTAACCTATTTAATAAATTTCAATAATGCTCTGTGATTAATGTGTTTCATCAGACAACAGCTCTCAAACTGAATCAAGTTCATAGAAGGTTTTGGGATTTTCAATTTTAGTAAAATGTTAATCAAGCATACTTTTTAGCAGGAATCACTTTTGAAATTTGTGTCTGTGCTATTTTTTAAAATTATAAATATATAATAGATCTAGACACCATCTTTCGAGTCCCGGTTATTCTAAGAAATATATTCGATAAAGCAGCTTGCTAATCCAAAAATAGACGGCATCTGATTGAATATTGAAATACCAATGTGTATAAATGATGAGCCAGTGTGAGGACATTAGCCCTAAAGATGGCTGCCTGGCATTCCGCTGGTCATTAATACTAAGTAGAAATATGCAAAAAATCTTGAATACCATAAAATACGAATTAAAAATCTATTAATTGTCCAATCAATTGAATTAAGAACTATTTAAAACTGACAGACGATTTTAACAAAGGAGGTGGATAAGGGATCTCCTTTATTAACCTTAAATTTGAATAAAAGCAGAGAGGTATTTTTGTAGTTAATCTACTAACTAGAATTTCAATTGGTTTTTACTGGTTGATAAGATAAATATTTGATTTACTGAGTATTCGATTGTCACATTGGAACCCAACATTACTCTTGACTAGCAGAGCACCATGGTTTCACTCCCAATAAATAAGCGATGTTATAGTAAGTTTCATACACATGATAAGTAGATTCATAAGAAAGAATATGCGATTAAAATTCAAAGAAAAAAAAACGATCGACAGCTAAAAAACTAATTGACAACAAGTGGCGTTAAATTGTCCAAGACTGCACGGGAGTCTTCCTCGATGTTGAACAAGCTTTTGATCGAATCTGGCATCCAGGTCTGCTCTATAAACTTCGTCAATTCCTCCCCCAACATATTTCCTTATAATCCGCTCCTACCTCACTGATAGAACCTTTAAAGTAAATCATAACCTAGCCTACTCATCTCTCTTTTCTCAGTCCGCCGGTGTTCCTCAAGGTAGTATCTTAGGTCCCATTCTTTATACGGTTTATACAGCTGACATCCTAACACAGTGCTAACAACATACGCTGATGACACATGTATACTTTCTGTAAACAACGACCCAACTAATGCATCACAAACACTACAGGCACACATAACATCTATTGAAGAATGGTGTAAAAACTGGAGAATCAAAATAAATCCTGACAAATCCCACCAGATCACCTTTACTCTCCGTCGTAAACCTCTGCCCTCCTGTCCTACAGTATCCTTTCTAGATACACCACTAATGCCTGTTGAACAGATTCGATACTTAGGACTCCATCTTGACAAGAGACTTACTTGGAATCCACACACAAGACTGAAACGACAAGAAACTGCTCGTAGATTCCGATTGCTACAACACTTACTTGACAAACGCTCTAAACTTCCCATTCACTACAAAAAATTAGTATACACTACAATAATCAGACCAATTTGGACATATGGAATTGAGCTCTGGGGCTCCACCAAACCATCAAATTCTTCCCGCATCCAATCGTTACAATCCAAAATCCTACGTAAAATCCTTGATGCTCCTTATTACGTCACAAATAAACTCATTCATAAAGACCTTACACATCCCATTCGTTGCAGATTTGACCCAAAACAGATATGCGTCTTTTTATTCCAAACTCCTTAACCATCCTAACCCATTAATTCTTAATCTTTCATCCTTAACAATCCCTGATAATCCTCCAAGGCGTCTGAAAAGAAGATGGCCACGGGACCTTCTAGTTTAAATTAATGTTTGAAGTACCACCAATGGGTGGTTCCTTCTCAAGATTTCAAGTGTATATGAAACATACAACACGTTTACCTATTGTATTATTTTGTACAGTTGTAAATTAAAATAAATAAATAATTAAAAAAAAAAATTGTCCAAGATATCTCGACAAACGACTGACATGGAATCCTCACACAAGACTGAAAAGACAGGAAACTGCTCGTCGATTTCGACTATTACAACATTTACTAGACAAACGGTCTAAATTGCCAATCGATTACAAAAGACTGATCTATATGACTATTATAAGGCCTATCTGGACATACGGAGTTGAGCTTTGGGGCTCCACTACCGAATCCAGTCCTTACAATCCAAAATCCTTCGTAAAAGCTTTAATGCTCCTTACTTTGTCTCAAATCAAGTCATCCATCATGACCTTAATGTCCCATATGTTGCCGATTTGGCCAAAAGCAGTTACCATTCCTTCCATGGAAAACTCCCCAACCACACAAATCCACTTATTTCTAACCTGGCTTCTCCTTCATTACCTAATAATCCTCCTAGACGTCTGAAAAGAAAATGGCCTCGAGATCTTCTCCTCTAGAAATGTTATTGGAGTTCTATCAATGGGTAGATTCTCCACATGTTTGTATCATGTCACTATGTCACCTACAGCAAATTTACTTGTTGTATATATGTCATACAGTTGTATATAACAATAAAGAAATGATTAAAAAAAAAAAATTGTCCAAGGGAAACCATTCTTTTCCTAAGTCATCTCAAACCTTATTCCAGAAATACAGTTCAAGAAGAAGGTGATAGTTACAATACTAAAGAACATTTTCTTTAAAATACTGCTCCGCCCTTATGAATCTAGGATACTGCTGTATAACCTAAAACCTTCCTCAATAAACGGTTTATCTTAAACCAAAAGGAATTTTTTTCAAATAATAAAAATTCATTCACATTGAATCGTTTTATTTCTTGGTCATCTATGCTATTAATTCGAGAACCACTTCCACGTTTTGGCACATTCATTGTCAAACCTAGTTCCGATCTAAATCATCAATGAATTTTGGATTTTAGGATTCTTCATTAGACCACTATCATTTTTCCGACTTGCCATTTTTAAAATCAAGGTGATACATCATAAGCTAAAGATATTTGGCATTGCTGACTTACGCATAAAGTTGTGAGGCTCGTTTCGTTACTAATTGGTAAATCGTAAATTTGGTGTTTCAGTGGTCAAGGGCAAACACATCATTGTAAGCAAGCAGTGTTTCATACGTTCACATAAAAAAATAATATAAACCATGCTGAAACTTGTCAACTTAAATGGTCCAGTTATTGATAAAATTTTTATTGGTTTTAAATTTCCACTAAAACAAGGTTGGTATCGTTTCAGAAATCATCAGGTATTTCTTTTGTAAATATATATTTCTAATGTCGACAAAACCTTGCTAGTCATGTGTTAGTTTTTTTTTTTCAGCTTTTAGGCCAGGCCATAACATCCTAAACCAATGTTTTTCGGGCTCAACTTCATTTGTACAAAAAAAAAAAGTTACAATATTTCATCTTTTATATTACCGAAAACACGAAGATGAACTATAACTTAGAAGGAGGAGAAATAAAAATGCTAAAAGGTCTAGATTGTAAATATGAATGAATGTAATCAAAGTAGATGGTGAGTCGGTCGGAATTTTCTTTTTTAACAACTGTCTTTTTTTAGTCCTCTAGTTGTCAGGAGTCATTTTAAAACCGTGATTTATTTTTTTTCAATTTTTCTAACTCGATTCATGAAAGTAGACGAAACTGGGGTCGCTGTGAAATAATTAAATTTATTTATTTATCACCCTACCCTGCCGATTAGACAATACACCCATATTTCGCAGCAGTGGGTACAACTCAATTGCTGCATATGACAAAGATTACTTAGCTGTGCACACAGCGTGCTCTTGCTACAAAATAAATCTTGCTCTTCTACTGAGGCCTTGCTGGTGTAGCTTATTCTCTCCTACCCAGGGAGAAGTGAGTAGAGCCCACAGCCTCCTTCCACCCATACACGAAGGTCTTGTAGTGCGGGTAGTTTTCTTTCATCATCAGCTCAGGAAAATCGCTCTCCGTCAGAACATAGAGTCCTGTTTCCCTCATCATATTGGCTCTCAGTACTTCATAGGCGGTACAGGCAAGTACGGGGTGCTCGGCGGTCTCTGGAACCTGACAAATTGGGCATTGATGATCGATGTTTATGCACATGAATATGGAAATTTTATGTAACGATGATATATATTTCGAGCTAAAAATATATTTCAACAGTGCAACCACGAAACTGCAGTGATGTTCCCAAGAAAAGAAAGCTGCAATGCGTAAACTAAAATCTTATATTAATATCAAAATATGTTTATGAAGTAATTTAATTTTAAAAAATTGATTGAACAAAATTTTAATTTTGATTAAATTAATAATTCATTTTTTTAATTCCAGGGGGGGGGTGAATCTGGCCCTCCCTGGATAGGCCCATGCCATTGGATATTAATTAATTAATATACTCTTGATTAAGTGATCTATTGGATTTTGGTTTACGCATTGCAGCTTTCTTTTCTTGTGAACGTCATTGCAGTTTCGTGGGTGCACTGTTGAAAGATATTTTTAGCTTGAAATATAAATTATCGTTACATAAAATTTCCATATTCATGTTTACGGTGCTGATTAGTTTGTAGCAAGAACTGAGTTGCGTGTGAATGTTCTGTAAGATAAGAAAAACTGCGTCTTAAATCGAATATCCTTATTAATTCTATTTTATTTCGAAAGAAATTACGTATAGACTTTGTATAAAGATACTCATTTTCAAAAATCTTAAATCTTGCCTTTGATATACCTCACGTTTAATTAACAACCGGTTCGTTAGTTTCCTTCCATAAGCTCATGTACAACTTCCAATAGTTAACGCCCTGAAAGGACCGAACCCTTGAACTGCATTACGAAGATCCTCCAGTCGCTAGTTAACAGATGGGCTTGATTTTACCCAATTAATTTACAAAGCCCAGAAATGATGTGCTTACTGCTATACAACAGATTAGTTTGTATGTTAAGTTTTCTTTTGTTGAATAAAAATACTGTGAATTGTTATATAATATTTGAATTGTTTTAAATCTTTCCTTGCCACGTTTTCCATTTGGACTGACTTATTTGTCTATTTAGCTTGACCTCATTCAACTTTATTTCTCCATGATTCTTTTCTGCTTCGGTTCTTACATTAGCCAGTTCCCTCTCTATGGCCTCAATTTCCTTAATCTAATCCAAAGGGTTAAATAAGTTAGTTTTATTAATTAACCGACTAAGACAAAGCCAAATGGGTAATGTGTACAGGAGTGTCACATAACCTTCTCATTATTAGCTTCGTAACAATGTTTTAGTAAACAGTTCAACCAAAAGTTTCATGACTCAATATTCAAAAATGACAAAAATATTCACCGAGATCTTGTAACAATTAGACTTCACAATACTGAAATTAATTTTGTTAAATCTGTCCGTCTATTTTTTGGGGGTCTGTTTTGAACGAGCTCCACAACCGATTTTGAAGTTCGATATCTAAAGTTACTCAGTAATACTCAGTTTTTTTTTTCAAACGATTTGAGTTAAAAATATTGAAATAATATTTTAATATATATCGTAACCTTCTTAAAATATTGTGTTCTCCTAGGAACAGTGTAGTAGATATAGCCAGCACATTTAACCTTCGGGTAACCTTTAACATAACATTTAGTGGTTGAGGAACCTATTAACGATTACATTGCGTATTGTTAAGTCTAAGTTATTGTATTTACATGCAGAGACATCGCCATTAGTTTCTGAAATATAGAAATTAAATATTAAATATAAAGTTTAAATAATATTTAATTTGCTATTATAATATACTATAATAAATAAACACTACAATCATGTTGAAGGAATTGGTATAAATAAACTTGTGTAGAAAATTGAATACGTAGTGTTATATGTCCATTAAAAGACACTGAAGGAAGTTTTTCCCTTCCTTTACACACATAATTGACAGTTGTTTAGTAAAAAAAGTCATCAGGAACTTCTAATAATGTCTTAGGCACTATATATATTTTTATAGCTGCAAGTAGGTCAATGTTATATAGTTATACTCAAGAAATATAATAAATTTAGGTGATCTTTGTCAGATTAGATTAGACATAATTGGGGCAGAACATCATTCAGATGCGATGAAAATTTATCAAAATTCCAGTTAAAGGCAATCGTTTTAAACATGAAATGTCAATACATGAAAATCTAAATAGGTTATAATAAAAAAATGATTTGAAAGAGACGGTCGTGGCTGTGGTCAAAAGAAAGAAAATCAACTATTTAATTATTTTCTGCTGATGTTTTGATCTACATTGTAGGTCTTAATTAAAGCTACAATAAAAAAAATACAAAGATGGTATAGTCAATGTAAGTGTAGTAATATAATATCAGTGTCATTATATGTCAGTATATTTATGTAGTAATATAAAAAAATATATACCTCTGGTAAATAAGAAATAATTTTATTTCATAAAAAAACAGACTGCAGAAATAACCATATCATATTCTCATATTTTTTCTAAGAGGTCGAATATTATTTCATTTTTCCTTAAACATATTATTGTATTGCTAGTAATGTCTACAAAACAAAAATGAAACTTGGTTTAAAAGTCGAGTGCCTTTCTCTAAACTCAACGACTCTTGTAATTATATTCAGACCCATGTAACATTTGAACGAAACTTGAAACTCTTTTGAAAACATATTAATACTGTTTCCTTAAGTTTATATATGCAAATGCAAGAGCATTCTGTATGGTGACAATTCACAGTTACATGGGTCTGAATATAATTGGCAAGAGTCTATGCGTTTAGAGAAAAGCACGCGACTTCTAAACCAAGTTTTATTTTTTTTTGTATACATTACTAGCAATACAATAATATGTTTAAGGAAATATGCAATAATATTCTACCTCTTAGAAAAAATATGAGAATATGATATGGTTATTATTGCATTTTTCCTTAAACATATTATTGTATTGCTAGTAATGTCTACAAAAAAAATGAAACTTGGTTTAAAAGTCGAGTACCTTTCTCTAAACGCAACGACTCTTGGTAATTATATACAGATTATGGTAATAATTTACAGTTACATGGGTCTGAATATAATTGCCAAGAGTCGTTGCGTTTAGAGAAGGGCACGCGACTTCTAAACCAAGTTTCATTTCCTTTTTTTTTTTTTTATAGACATCACTAACAATACAATAATATGTTTAAAAAAAAATTGAATAATATTCCACCTCTTAGAAACAATAGGAGAATAAGATATGGTTATTTCCGCAGTCGGTTTTTTTTTTAATTATTTTTTTTATATCAGAGATATTTTTTTCTTTTTTAGAGGTAAAAAAAAAATATTTTTAATAGGGAAGTTAAAAGTAAAACCTAAACTTCTTGTCTGGTATTCTGATAAATATCTATTTATGTATATACAGAATAAGCTTAATATTTTTTTCAAATACTCTTTTGGACATCAGAAATATAATTCAACATCATATTCACAATTTGAATTTAATGTATTTTAATTTACTCCTTCATTATAAAGGTTTTTGGTATTTGTGCTGATTGTATACCATTTTTCACTTTCCAACTACTGAGTTTTATTGTGATTTGTTACCAAGTTTTGTATTTATAAAAAAAGAAAGCTTCCGAAATTTAATAGCAGATTGCGAAATAATTCTAATCGATCATTTCCTGATTTTAACAAAAATGTTAGATAGTTATCTTGAATGTTTCAATTAATTAACGAAAGATTCTATGATTAGTATAATTCAACAAAAAACAGCTCTTAATAAATAATATATATACATTTTTTTTTTTTGTGTGTGTGTGTGTGTGTGTGTGTGTGTGATAACGGTTTTGCTGTCATTGTGCACTCTGACACTTTTAAGGGACTAAAAAATAGAGATAATGGTGTAAACAAAAACAAAAAATTGTTAAATCAATCGAAATCAAAATTGTTTGGCATAAATCGAAATGTGCAACTATATATTGTAATGACAATAAAAATCCATTAACCAGTTTGAAATAGGGTAAAAACTGTGAGAGTTGCTGGTTTTGTGAGAATGTTGGAAATGAACATTTGTTTGAAACTCATAATTACCGTAAACATTCTCGCAAGGCAAGTTCTTTAGGAATCTAGATCGGAAATAATGTCTTGAGGGAGCCGTGGTATCGTGGAAGAGGACTAATGGCCCAGTTGCGTGGTGGTCAAGGAAGGTTCAAAGACTCGGTTCGATCGGCGCGTTCAGCGCCTGCCCACCGGTCAGTCGTGCCTCAGGCATGGAGGATGGAGGTGGTTGACCAACTCGAATCCGGGTTGCCGGACTACGGCTCCAACCAGCTTCAAGAAGAAGAGACGTCCAAGATACAGAAACAATCCTACAGCCTCCCGTCCAGCGATGATGTCTTCATCAATAGTCTCGACGCCAAGCTTAAAAACCTCGAAAAGGAGAAGAAAAAAAAGAAGAAGAGTATGCGATCTGTCTCCTTCGAAAACCGGCCGATGTTTATCACCACTGTCAAGACCGGTATCTTTCTCGATCCTCCGCCAGAGTTGGCTGCAATCCTCGGCTACTCCAAGAGCTCTAACGCTTCCTCAGGGAGTACGGGCTCTCAGAAATCGGGAGTAGATGTCATGTACTCTTTTTCCAGTCAACCGAGAGTGCTGAACAATAATAGACCCAAGCCAAAGGTGAACAACGAGCGGCAGCAGGAGGTGAATATCGAAAAACAGAAGGCCAAGAACAACCTACGGACGAAGAGAGATCTTGCGGCGGTCGTTAACGCCAATCTTGCAAATCAGCCTAAGAAGTGAGTTCTGTTTATCCTTAAATCTTTTCATAACTTAAATTATGATTGTATATTCGCACTGAAAACAGCTTAGTGTTCATTTCTTAATTCCACCATGAGGAAAGGATAATAGGATCTTATCCTTTTAAACCAGCAGTATACAGAGAATACAATGAAAACATATTTTAAAGCTTTATTAATATTAAACAGCATATTTTAAATAATCTCTATATCATTAAATCAGATCTTGTCGTTCTACATGTATTACGCCATGTTGTCTTAATATTGTTTTTGCTTCGAGGACTATTCAAATATTTAAAAAATAAAAATGTTTGCAGGGACAAGTTTGGTTAGAACTTATATCCTAGCAAAATTAAGAGCGTCCAAATAAAAATACTGAATGAATAAAGATGTAGAGACGATTTTAGCTGTTCCAAACTAGAACGGTTAGTTGGTTAATTATTTTAACATTTATTATCGAGTTAAACTATTCTTTATAATTGATTATAAATTGTGATTAAAATTATGTACAATTTATACTGGGATATTAAATCTAAGGAATTTATATTAGTAAAAACGTATAAATATTTCTTTGTATTCCTTCTACGTAATACCCCCATTAATATCGTTGTACATTGTGGATCAGTGACCGATGATATTTAACGGAAAATATCGCAATTATCTTAAATATAACGGAGTTACTTTACCTTGTAATAAACCATGTATATAAAAAAAAAAGTTTCAAAGTAACTAAAATAATAATTAGTAGAAACAACGGAAGACACGATTAAACAACTACAAATTCCAAACACTTACATTCAGACACTTAGACATGATCCTTGAACTCTGGTATACATTAAGAACACGCTTATATAACTAAATATGTTTTATAGAATAATGATTTGGGTTCTGCACACTAAAGGAATAAAAAAATGACTTCAAAGACTTAAGCCGAAGTACCCATTAACACTCAGCCAGCATTTTTTGAACTTAAATCTATAAAAATTTACGAGTTTGTAAAGCAGGCACGGGTGCCTGATTCGATCTAAAGCCTGTTTCACATCGAAAAAACTCCCGCGCTGTACATTCCGCGCTACAAGGAATTGAGACAACGTCCACCACACAATGGCATTGCTGAATAGTGGAGTGAGATGTTCGAAATCAAAACTGGTGATCTATGAAGCACTTAAAGTGTAAAACCACAATACCAGAATGAGAACTAGCATAGGTTAAGAAGCAACTGCTGTCATTTAACTTTTTTTTCTGATCTAGAAAGAAAATAATAATAACGAATAAATATATACAAATAAAAAAAGGAATGTATATAAGTTGGATAATTGTGTTTCTTAGCAGTTAGGTTATTGAACGATAATGCAAAAGTTTTATAAAGGATAATTACGCTGGTTCCTGGAAACGTACTTTGCTCTGTGTACAATTCCGTGGAAAGAGTTGAGTTCCACAACATGGTTCTTAGAACTAGATTGTATAATAATAAATGTTTAACATGACGAAAAAAATATTATGATGAATGTGATAAAATAAATTTGTTACTATATAAAATAAATGGTTAATCTTTGCACAAACACAAAATTAGATTTAGATAAATTAGACATTTAAAAACTAGAGATTTCATCTTTGTTAGGCTATTTCCATAAGGATAAGACCTAGGTGATTATATATAATAAATACCACTTGATTGTACATTGATATGGCTAGGTGCATCAAATTCTTAATCCAACGTAACACAGCATTTACATCTTAATATAATAATAAATTTAAGGGTATCTAAATGATTAGTAAAGTATTATTTCTATGATACGTTCATAATCAATCATATCATCTGAATAATTTCTGAAGTTCTTACTAGTTTCCCCTGTTGAATGAAGAAGTCGTTAACAACGCTTCATGCCATTATTAATGGTAATTTACAACTAATTTATTCAGGAATAGAACTGTTCAAAAGTTTTCCTTTTGTGTCGTTTACGATCGCCAATGAGCCGTGTCGATTCTTTTGACGAATTTTGAGATTTCTGTCTGAATTATTTCAGACAGAAATCTCAAAATTCGTGAATAAATGTATGTATGCTTGTTTATATGTATGGACAAGCTCGGCAATACTGTCAAAGGCGTGAGCAAGGCAAACATTACAATCATAACAATGACTATTAATTTCGGGTAGATGAACATTCCTGTCATACGGCTAAGTACATCTGAGTGACGGTAAAAATACAAGAAAGTCTTTTTGTTACACGTTTCAGGCATATAAATGTTTACACCCTTGAAATTATTTTTACAAATAGTTAATAATTGTAAAGTTATTTTTTTTCTATATCTTTCAAATTTAAAAGCATTAGCTCTGTGTTTTCATTTGTTAGTACAATAGCATAATTATCGTTGGTATATTTAGTTCATTACTTTTAAAATCCCGAATTTGAGAGTTTCATTATATGAGCCTTTGAGAGCAAGAGAGAGGTGTAAGTCATTCTGTTAGTACAATAAATATAAACAAAAAATAATTATTTAATTAGTTACTGAATTATTTAAAATGGTTAGAAATAGTCGAAAACGTTCATGATTGACTAGTTTTGACAGAAAATGGTGTTATTTCTTTCTATAAACTGTATCTCAAAATTCCAGGTTTGATACACTATTCTTGCTCTTAACAGCTCATATATTCAATTCGAGAGAAATGGTTCGTCCATATATTAGATTATTTACATGTTTAATGATAATTACATGTTTTATCCACAAATTAGATTATCTACATGTTTATATAAAGGTGTATCATCCCTGAATAAACTGTGTCTGAAATCTGTGTTAAAAATAATAAAATAAAGTTCCACTTTTATTTTATTTTTATGAATTTATTACTTCACCATAACTTTTGACTCAATTAGATTTTTGCCATCTTAGCTGATTAAATAAAATTAGTTTACTCTAGAATACATTTCAACATGGAATTTGATCAATTATGAATATTAAGATAAAATTGATAGGGCAAACTACCTTACTAACATTTGGGATTAACCAATTTAGAATTTTAGTCTATAAACTTGAGACACTTTCTCTTCTTAAATTCATTGATTTCGTTCTTTAACTCTGAAAATACTTTAGAAAAAATTATTACTAAATTTATGTTTTTCCGATTGTTTTAAAATTTTCAATATGAATTTTCTTTGTTGTCTAAATTCACAAATGTTTAAAACCCTCCAAATATTTGAAATAAAAATTGCTTTAAAATTGTATAAAACATAAAATATAATGTCAAAAAAAGGGTGTACCAGGTTTGGAAAAAATATGTAATGTATAAATCAAGTACTTACAGCTTAATTTTTTATATTTTTAAACCAAACAATATTAGATTTAAAATAATGCACTTAAATCTGACAAATGAACTTACTAGTTTAAAATATTATAAACAATTTTTTTCTTCTACTTTTTAGTGTCGTTTTGAGATTTGAATGCATTCCTTTCTATCTTTTATAGCTTTAATAGACCCTAGTTGATTTTTGAACGGGCCATATCGAGAGCATTATCATAATTTAGGATATCGACGAACATTGCATTTGAAAATTTAAAAATGTATGTAATACTGAATAATTTTGTGTTAAGTGACATAATATATTGATTTTTTTTTTTTTTATGTTCTCATTAATTTACCAAAATTTAAATATATACATCTGATTGAGGAGTTTTTTTTTTTGTTTTTTTTATGGAAAGTTAATATACCCAATATGAATTTGGTGAATTAATTAATAGAATGGTGAATTAATAGAAGATTATTAATTTAATAATTATGAGAGATAGTTGACCGTGGATGATAAATGAGGAGAAGATGGTTGGGGGTGCGGTCAATGAAACACAAATAAGTATGACTAACTTATTTTAATGTGCCGACGTTTCGGCTAGAGTTTCTAGCCTTCTTCAGGGCTGCTCGCTGAAAGGTTGAGCACCTAATTAGGTTGAGCACCTACGATTAGGTGCTCAACCTTTCAGCGAGCAGCCCTGAAGAAGGCTAGAAACTCTAGCCGAAACGTCGGCACATTAAAATAAGTTAGTCATACTTATTTGTGTTTCATTGACCGCACCCCCAACCATCTTCTCCTCATTTATTAATTTAAGTTAGTATATTCATTTCCCAAAAGTAGAGATTTTTCAACAAATGAAAATACTACATATAAAACTTGATTACTTTATTTGAAAAAATTATAATTTTCCCTATCAAATAGGGGCTTAAAAATATTTTTTCAATAAAAATTAAACTTATCTACAACCAATGCTCCGATATTAATTTTTTAATAATAATTTTCTAAAACTGGATGTACTTTTGTTCGAAAACTTCACATGTGTACATATATAGGAAGTTTTATTTAGCATATATAAATTCCGTTTGAATTCTTAAATAATTTCAAATGTTACATTTCTGTAAGGTTGTTCATTTTTCTCATAAACATTTATAATTTTAATCAACTTTCAGATTTTGTATTCTCACATTTTGATGATTATGATGATGATAATGATTGAGACCTGTATACGTACATATGTAGCTATTTATTTTATATGAAAGTTCTTTCCCTGTTATTTCGGGACATATCAAAAACAAATAAAAAATAGTGACGTTCTACATCCAAATTAAGAAAATTAGGTTATCAAAGTTATATGCTTATTACCAATCAAATGTCGTCACATATTAAATAAATAAGAATTAATACATCTTTAATCTAACTGATGAGATTAAAGACTACAGTTAATTCCATAGATATTTATTTAATACCTAGGGTCTCATTTTTTTCTTGTCTGCATAACAAAATGTCATTATGTCACCTGCCATTTTCCCAGTCAAGTTTTGAAATTAATTAATAGTTACCATTATTAAATATGTGACCTTTTTTTTAAAAATTAATCAAATGTCTTAGTGAGTTTTATTTCGTTTCATGCTTTATAAGTCTATCTCTTAGTGAGAACACATAACAAAAACATATAGGGCAGAAGAGGAGTTAATGGGAGAATCACACCCAGATTCCAGTTATGAACACGGTGACGCGGTGATAAGGATGCGCTGGGATCTCAAAGAGCTTCCAGCTGCTCTATCCCTCTACCCCTCTACCCCTTGGACTACATAAGAAGTAGGATCACTCTGGCTCTAAATGACTCGTATCAGGGGCAGGGGGTATTGGTCTCAGATAACCAGCAGCATTGATCACTTATAAAGGATAATTTTGGATATCTTGAAATATACATATCCTGCGTGTAGTCAGCAAAGCAGAATGGCGATAGTTCAGCTGATGACGCTGCTGGAGGGATGAAAGCATGTAAAACAGTTAGCAGTGGGGAAACCCCTCAATTGGAAGACTATTACTGTCATGGGATCAAGAGTATGGTGACCGTAGAACCTCAGAACATTTGAGGATCTGTGGAGACTCAAAAAGATGAAAGAGGTTCCACCGAGACAACCCTTGGAACAACCCCAAAAGCCGCTACCGCTAGTTCACGCCTGGAATTTAATTTTTCAGATCAACTATGGTATTTAGCGAGCATATCGCATCACAAAAATTTTTATTCAATTTTAATTAAAATTTAATCAATCTAAAGATTATTGCTGAAATCTTTCTACTCACACACTGTAACTTATGGAAAAATGGTATAATTTAAAACTAAATTCATTCCAAAATAATACATCCTGGTTTCCTTCATACCCAGCTATACATATAGCATACCTCCTATATGTACGTACTAAATACTAATTAAAATCTTTTCAGGAGGGTACGAAAAAAAAATCCAAAATAATACTGATATGCATATACCTACCTATATGTACGTATTAAATTACTTATTTCCTCAGGGGGTTACGAAAAAAAAAATCAAAATAATAATCTGTTGCATGTAAAGAGAATAATGAGACACTACTTTGAATTGGACTTCAGGAAATATAACGGGAAAAGAATGATCAGTATAAATTGAAGGAGTCATTAATAAATATAAACAAAAAGTAAATTAAGCCAGAAAATGCTTTTGCCTGAGAATTTAGGAAATTAGAAAGAGGTTTAGGAATGCAACAGTGTGAAAGTGGTTGGAGATATATTTGTCAAAACATTTGGTTACATAGATACATCCCTTCTTAAAAGCCAAATAATAAACAAAACATTTACTTCCTCTTAAAATGAAAGCTACAGCAATACCTAATCATTATAAATGTCAAAGAATAAATTCAACTTATAAAAAGTAATAAGCTGAAAAAGGAATAATAGATGGGGTGTCCGTGCGTGTCTCCTTCCTCCAGCTCTCTCTACTTTGCAGCATTGCCTGAGATAGATGGCAGTAAACCCACCATATAAATTTCGGCAACTGGTTAGTAATCTCAAGATTGATTTCGAATTCACCTTAGTTGGAGTACCTAATTTTGAATCGAACAATTGTTAGAACTTTTTAAACAGTCACAAGGTGGATTTGAAGAGACATTCATTGGATGATCATTATCCACATGCCCAAGTGATTGATTTATGCTCAACAAAGATAAGAGATGTGTATATTTGACAACAGTTATTCAATGATTACATCATCATCGCCAGAATACACACTTTATCTCATAATACAGGGTTCCCCAGCCTTACAGTATATCCTTGAATAGATGGATCTATAACTGATGAAGATAGGACATCGATAGGTGTGCACTCGCCTGCCATTGCTTCGTGTATCATCACTCCAAGGCCAACCCTATCTGATGGCCACATTACAGAAAGCATTGCCTGGTTGTAAATGTATGGTCATTTATCACATTCTCTTGATGATCTTTACACAGTCCATGACATTAATCTCTTTTTTTATGTTTCAGCAAACATCTTTTAGTTATTGCTGACCGAAAATTATCGATTGACTGTCGGAGATAATCAATTTGTTTTTCTAATTCATTCCGTATTTTACTCCAATATTCGAAAAAATATAGCATATTGTTATCTGTTAACTAAATAGGAATAATATTAAGGAAGTTCAGTTTTTTCTTTTACTTCACATTGAAAGATTTAAGATTCCCACACTGTTCTACAATTAACATATAAGGTACAAGGTAAAGGAAATTAGTCAAAGTGAGAAGATATTTTTAGACCGTTCAGAAATTCCTTCTTATTTTGAAAAACCCACTTTAGTCGTCCTAATGGAATAGATTCTCGCGGAAAATAAGATATGAAGAAAAGAAAATTTATTTGCACATAGTTCAAGAAGTATACATTTTACAATAAATTATGTAATAAATTTTTCAAATAGTTTAATAGCAAAAATACAGAATATTAAACTTACATTAGTGTGGAGAAGCTCGATTATTCACACTAATATTTGAAAGATAAAAAAAATATCAAGACATCGGGCCATTATTAGCGAAAATATAACATATGTAACCACCTTAAAAAAAAAATTTCACTGGTCCGGTAATCCAGTTATAATTGAAGGGGTAAGTGGGTAAAGAGGCTATGTAATATTATCAATTCAATCTTTAGTGTGGATGAAGGAGGTAGGTACCTATCTGATAGTTCTAGAGCCAGGAAGAAAAAAGATTATTTCACCCCAATTTATGATGACTTTAATGAAAACTATGTATAATTAATAGTCAAAACTGATGAATCTGCCAAGTATAGGAAGGGGAAATAAAAAATGGCTGCTATTTCAAAACGTTAAAAAAAAATAATTTTTTACTCAGAGCTCTCTATCTTTAAAATTACCAACAACACTAGAACACGTAAGAGAACATTATTTAAAAAAGTGTAAACTTTCTGAAATATTAGCCCTAAAAGAGCTATTTACGTCCAATAGTTCTCGAGATATAGCTTTTTAAAGAGCAAAATTTCTTTAAAATCTACTGAAAGATTAGTAGT